>NW_022872794.1:0-46238 GCF_900324465.2 Anabas testudineus | reverse complement strand
GACCTGTATTGCAGTGCAGAGCATGTGGTCGGTTGGCTACACTCGGGTGTGGACCCCGAGTGTTTCGAGGCGCTGTACAGGGCAGCAATCGGAACCTTTGTGAAGAAGGGATACATGATGACGTATCCAGAGTTCCAGTGTCTTAAAGACACTGTGATGTCTGCTCTGAATTCCTTCAAGCAGGGGTTTCGTTTGACTGCCCTGCCTAGCCAGCACTGTTTGCTCTCCTCCTCCTCCAGTACTCCCCGGTCCCCAGCGCTTGTTTGTCCGGCAGCTAATGCTGCTTTTGTTAGTTCTGCAGCCGAAGCTGCTTTTGTTAGGTCTGCAGCCGAAGCTGCTTTGTTGGTTCTGCAGCCGAAGCTGCTTTTGTTGGTTCTGCAGCCGAAGCTGCTTTTGTTAGTCCTGCAGCTACTGCTGCTTTTGTTAGTCCCGCAGCCCCTGCTGCTTTGTTAGTCCGCAGCCCTGCTGCTTTGTTAGTCCCGCAGCCCCTGCTGCTTTTGTTAGTCCCGCAGCCCCTGCTGCTTTTGTTAGTCCCGCAGCCCCTGCTGCTTTTGTTAGTCCCGCAGCCCCTGCTGCTTTTGTTAGTCCCGCAGCCCCTGCTGCTTTTGTTCGTCCCGCAGCCCCTGCTGCTTTTGTTAGTCCGCAGCCATGCTTTAGTTGGTTCTGCAGCTACTGCTGCTCTTGTTGGTCCCGCAGCCCCCGATGCTGCTTTAGTTGATTCTGCAGCTACTGCTGCTCTTGTTAGTCCCGCAGCTCCCGCTGCTCTTGTTAGTCCAGCAGCCGATGCCGTTTTTGTAAGTCCAGCAGCCGATGCCGCTTTTGTTGGTCCTGCAGCCCAGGCTGCTTTGGTCTCGGCTCCTGTTCCTGTCACGGATCCGGCTCCTGTTGCTGTCACGGATCCGGCTCCTGTTCCTGTCACGGATCCGGCTCCTGTTGCTGTCACGGATCCGGCTCCTGTTCCTGTCACGGATCCGGCTCCTGTTCCTGTCACGGATCCGGTTCCTGTTCCTGTCACGGATCCGGTTCCTGTTCCTGTCACGGATCCGGTTCCTGTCACGGATCCGGCTCCTGTTCCTGTCACGGATCTGGCTTCTGTTCCTGGTCCTTCAGCTGTCGCCGCAGTTGCAGCCACCTTGATTGCTGCAGTCACTGCTGCTCTGGTGTCAGCTGCTGCTCCGGTCCCTGCAGCCGCCAGGTTCCCAGGCGGGTCGACGCAGAGGTCGCCGTCGTCGCCGTCTCTTCAGTCTTCGGACGGTCGACGCAGGGGCCGTCGCCGCCGTCCTCTTCAGTCTTCGGACGGGTCGACGCAGAGGCCGTCGCCGCCGTCTCTTAACTTTGAACTTTGTTTTGTCACCCCAGGAGATGTGGTGGGATGACAATGAGGACACCACCACCCTGCTCCTGTCTCCTTGGGGGCCCCTGAGAACTGTGCTCCTGTCCTGGGCCCCTCAGCTCCAGCTGGCTCAAAGTTCGTCGCCGCCGGGCAGTCCGCCCGGGGCTCTCCAGCCTTGTTCGTCGCCGCCGGGCAGTCCGCCCGGGGCTCTCCAGCCTTGTTCGTCGCCGCCGGGCAGTCCGCCCGGGGCTCTTCCAGCCTTGTTCGTCGCCGCCGGGCAGTCCTGCCTGGGAGTCCTCAGCCGTCTTGCTGTTCCCGGCTCACTGCTCGCCATCCGAGCAGTCCGCCTGCGGGTCTCCTGCCCCGTGGGTCGTATCCTGGCCCCCGGCCTGGGGGTCCTCGGCCTACTCTCCGGCTGGCTTTCCGGTCCCCGGTTCTCCAGCCGGCTCAAGGGTCTCGGGCTCTGTCTTCTGGTTCGCCGCCTCCCGGCCGTCGCCCGAGCTCTGTCTTCTGTCGTCGCCTCCGGCCGTCCGCCCGAGCTCTGTCTTCTGGTTCGTCGCCTCCCGGCCGTCCGCCGTAGCTCTGTCTTCTGGTTCGGTCGCCTCCCGGCCGGTCCGCCCGAGGCTCTGTCTTCTGGTCGTCGCTCCCGGCCGTCCGCCCGAGGCTCTGTCTTCTGGTTCGTCGTCTCTCCGATCCTGTTTGCCGCCTCCTGGCCGTCCGCCGGAGGCACTCCTGGTCCGTTTTGCCGCCTCCTGGCCGTCCGCCGGAGGCACTCCTGGTCCGTTTGCCGCCTCCTGGCCGTCCGCCGGAGGCACTCCTGGTCCGTTTGCCGCCTCCTGGCCGTCCGCCGGAGGCACTCCTGGTCTGCTGCGCCCGGTCCCTCCTCTGGGCCTCCCTCCGCCCGCCCGGTCTGGTGTTTCGGGCCCTCCTCCGGGCCTCCCTCCCCCCGCCCGTCCTGGTTTGCTTGGGGCCGTCTGGGATCCGCCCCTTGCCGGGGGGGTTCTGTTACAGTTCCTCCCTCTGCCCCTGTCTGCAGCTTTGGTTTTGTTTTGTTCTGGTCTCACCCTCCTGTCTCACACCATATATGGACTTCCTCCACTTTCCACCCTCCACTCCACACACCGGACTAATTACAGACTCAAGTCACCTGTGCATCACTCTGTTTTAAAAGCACCCCTCAGTCCTCAGTTCGGTGCTGGTTTGTCACCCTAATTTCATTCATGCAGCACACTACTCCTCCACAATCTGGTCAGTCAGTTAGTCTGTTTGTTTGTTGGTTTGTCTGTGAGGCACTGTTCTGTTTTTGGTTTGTCGGTTTGAGTTGTTTGGTCTGCGCTCATGCAGTGTTTTTCATTTGATACTTTGTCCTGTTAGTTTTGTATGTTTTGTTCTCGTTTTCCTGCCCTCTGCAGTGATTTTGGTTTGTTACTTTGTACATCTGCTTTGTCCGTTGGTTTGGTCCACATTAGTGTGTAGTTTCAGTTGTTACTTTGTATGTTGGGTTATGGTTTTGTTTGTATGTTGTTACAGCGTTTTTGGGTCTCTTTAATTTGGTACTTTGTTCGTGTTTGTTAGTTCCCTGTGTCCCCTGCCCTTTTTGTCAATAAATATATACTTTTTGCTGTTACTCGTTCGTCCCGTTAGTCTGTTCGTAACACTGAACCCCTAGTTGCCCCCGGTGAGTCAGATCAGCTGCATAGCAGCTCTGCCATCGGTGTGTGAATGTGTGTGTGAATGGGTGAATGAGATGCAGTGTAAAGCGCTTTGAGTACCAGCTAGGTAGAAAAGCGCTATATAAGTGCAGAACATTTACCATTTTACCATCAACCGCATCCTGTGGCCACAGTAACCCCTCCCACCTCAGTCCGTACACGGTCAAACATTCAGTAGATCTCATCCTCCTTTGAGTCCATAAATAGAAAACAATATCATGTGTTTTAGAATCCCTGAGCCCTCGATGAGATCAGGGGTCAAAGGTCAGTGACCTTGTTCTCCAGGGCGCCAGCGATCTGTTGGAGGCGGAGGGCGAGCTGTTTATTCTGGGCTGCTGGATCTTCGTCCAGCGACCGTATGATCTGAATTAGAAGCTGCCAACAACAGATAAATAAATAAATACATTTCCATTGGTGCTAATTTTAAAAACTTTGTATTCTACTCCTTTGGATTCTTAAGCTAAGGAGACAACAAACCTGTTGCTGTGATGTCATTGTGGTAAAATAAAGAAAGAAATAACACAGCAGAAACCACAATAATCCTTCTTTTATTTTTCTCTAGGGTCTCATGGATTCCACAAACAGAATCAGAAGTTTTACAGAACACAATAATGTTTTGAAAATAAAATCAATTTCTCACCGCATCATAGTACTTGCTGGTACAGTTGATGTTAGGCCATCTGGGTGTTCAACTTGTCTGTGTGTTTCTACACAAGGGAAGTAAAAAATCCATATTAAAACATGAAATTTCAGTACCTCAAGTGCCTGAAATCTTTACTTAAGTACAAAATTTGGGAATGGTTACTTTCAAACCCCTAGTTTCATGATCATTTTATTGATTTCTCATACTCACACACACACACACACGCAGTTGGTGGCCCATACCCTGGACACGAGGTCTGTATTCATGTCCTGATCACTGACGGGAACCATCCATCTGATGCCCTTGTAGTAACTGTGGAAAACACACAAGGACAAGTAGATACTGTTAAAAACCCCTGATCAAGCCGTTTACTAATTGATATCAAGCATTTACCCATTATTAAAAGATGCATAAATAAAAATAATGTTTAGCACAGCAGCAATAAAGCAGGATAACTGATCATTATTTTACAACAACAAAGCAGATAACACTGCAGATATGCACTGTTGTTTGTATTGGTACTTTGCATTTTTATATTTGTCACTCATGGTGGTTTGCATCTGTGTATTCTGATATATTAATGCTCTTCCACTGTTGTGTGCACTCCAATGCATTCAATATGTAGCTACTGCTTTCAAGTAGCACCCCTCAACCAACATGTAGCCTTATTCATGTGCACTCCCTTGTCCACCCTCTTATTGTATGTTGAAATCTCTTTTGCATTGGGCTGTTTGTTGCTGGGAGACTCCTACAGTTGAGCAGAGACAAAAAAAACCATCATTAACACCAGTGTGGTTTATTTTGCTATTACATGTTGTCGTTGACTTCCCATGTGGAGCATGGGAAGATTTGTTTGCTCTTTATTTGCTGTGACTTGCTCTGCTGAGTTTGTGCTCTTACTTGGTGCCGGCGTCCATGAAGGTCTGAGAGATAACATGCAGTGAACCCTCCACCACCTCCATCACAACAACATCAAAGATGAAGTGGGGATTCCTCAGGATGTTCACCTAATACCGCAGAGGCAAGCTGTGGACGCAGAAACATTCGGATCGGTGCACCTGCTGCCCAAAATGTTCTTTAAATATAGGAGAGGACGCTGGGAGAGTGCGTTAGATCCTGCTGGGTCCTGTGCAGCAGGAGGAGACATCTCATGTGGCTTGATATTTCTCTGCACTTCAACTTTTGATCATTTCAGCCCAGAAGGTCTGAACTCAGGTCTGATTAAAAACAGCCAGGGCATCTAGCTAAAATATTTCTTCCAGTTTCTAATCCAACTGTTCATAGTTGCTGACTAAAAAAGACAAGCTGCTTTTATCTATGTTTAAAAAAAAAAACACCTCGTAATCACTGTTAAGAGAACAATTCATTTCAGACTATTTCAGACATTTTAAGAACCTGCTGACACACAGTTTCTCTTCCCCTCACTCATCCTTCCATACTGTCATCTCTTTCTGCAGTCTCTTCCGTCCCGTTACCTCCATAGGCCATAACCCTCGTCAATGATGACCACAAATGAATACTGAATGTTTAATTGTTCAACTTTGTGGTGAGTGTGTATATTTGTGATGATTAACAGGGTGAGCTCAGGGCCTGTTTGAAAAATGAAAAGTTAGAAGAAAAAAAAATCTCTCCATCTGTACTAACCCTAACCCTAACCCTCTCTTCTTCTTCTGTACGCTGTTATTTATTTTCACAGGATTATCACTGCAAACAAACATTAAATCGCGATCAGATCAGAGGTGAAAATAACCTCTGAAACTGTGCTGCTGAGCCAAGAAAATCCCAATATGTTCATAGCACAGAAACACATTGAGAAAAAAATGGCACCTCATGATAGATTCATATTCACCACAAAGAGCTCTACGCTTACTGCCTTATCCTCTCAGGCTGCAGCTATAACCTGAACTAATCACAGGGAAGGACTGTATCAGATGGACACACACATACATACACACACAAAAAAGGAGTAAATGGGTAAAAATCATTAGGATTGTACAAGAACCAGTAGACGCCATTATTTTATTGTTTGAATTTGAATTTGAATTTGAATTTGAATTTGAAGTCAATGAGTGTGCATGAACTGGAGGCACAAAACACATTGGGTGCTAACATTTAAAAAAATCACAAGCTGACATCTTAGCATCATCTATCACATTTAATAGCAGACAGAGGAGGGAGAAAGATGCATAAAAAGCTCCAAGCTCACGTTAATACGAAGGTGGAGGTTTCACTGTGCAGAGCTTGAAACACGATGGCCTTGCGTGCTTCTGGGATTTGCAGTTTTTCTGTGATCATGGCGTCATTTTTCCGGCCTTTGAAGGCAGGAAAAAGTTTCGGTCGGAGTAGGTTTTGTAGTCCAGGAAGGGGATCTGGGCCTCATTGAAGTCGCTGGTGAGGTCCTCCATTTCAATCGTCAGATCTGATAGACAGAAAAATTACATTATCCAGGTGAGGTCGAACTTCAGTTAGCTGCCCATATTGGTCCGATATACCAATCAGAAGTGAGGTAGATCTAAATCTGATAACGTTGTAAATCTGATGTCAGTGTCAGTGATCCCACAATGTCATCAACATGATACAAGCTTTCAATGAAGTTGGATTTCCGCAAACATGCGCGTCTTGTCTCTATGCACTATGTATCATCAAGTTTGCCTGACATGTGAAGAGTCCGTTGACCCCCCTCGAGCCTAGTAACAGAGCTGTCAGATTCAGCTGAAAACGGCTCGCCGAGTTCACAGAGAAGACCTAAAGGGAAGTTGGCAGGAGTTCACAGTATGATGGTAAACTGTGAAAGAAGAAACATCTTCCAATCTGTGAATGCAATGCATGACAACAAGCTGACAAATTTCAGCTCCGTGGACAGAAAGTTTGTGCTGAGTCTGCTGCTTGGTTTGGACACTTGAAATCTTGTCAATGTAAATCTTGGTGAGCTCAGCGAGTTATTGGACGATTCTGAGGTCCTGGCCAAAATATTAGTATACTACATACATTTTCTTTGGAACATGTAAAATCCTGACTTACACCTTAATCTGATAAACATGCAATGAATCAGGTTAATATTAGGAGATGCAACTGCATTTCCACATACTTGTCATGTAGAGGTCATGTATGCTAAGTGTATCAAACTCTGTGTCTGCACTGCAGCCCAGTGACAGACAGGGCACTAACAGTTGTTTTCTCATACTGTGTAGATAATGTGCAGTCTTAGTTTAGTAGTCTAAGTCTTAGTTTTTATTTATTTATTGAGCATTTCCTTTTACAGATCTATAGGGAGTGGACACTCTATCGCAGATGCCGCCATGTTGCAGCGGTCTGAAAGAAGTGACACAGAACAGTGTCACTTCTTTCTACATTTGAACACGACAAAACATGTTGTATAGTATAAATGTTATTGTATGCAAATTTTTAGGGACTCCTCTGCATAATACACATGTGTTTGGATTTTCAAGTGAAATTAAAGGTCAGGTTACTTTTATGTAGTTTACTTAAACTTTTTTGCCTGTGACTGTAAACAAAAAACAGAGAGAGACCCAACAGCCAGATCTGATTTTAACCTATTCAGAGGCCTCCAAGTGTTAATTAAAGGGCCCAAGACACAGCGTTATCATAGTCAGTAGAACCAATAGTTAGAGAAACTAAAATAAGATTTAAGTTGCCATAAACTAGAACAATTTTGTTTTATTTAAAAAAAGCATTTCTGCTCTCACTTAGTAACATTTAGTCAGGCGTGATTTCAAAGCTTTCATGTGAATGTGTATACTGAACTCTTTATTACAGCGATCGTGAACACTCTCCTCCAGATTCTCCATCTGGTGTTTCACCCTTTCATATTCTCGTTCCGCCTGCTGACTCTTCCTCCTGTTTCAGGTGAGACAGACAGGTGTATATTCAAACACATCCACACACAGAAAAACAAATGTGCGTGTGTTTTTTTAAATAATTGTCAAACCTGTAGCAGTAGACTGACACAGCAATGAAGAGTGGCATCAGTACAAGAACTGCAGGGATGATTATAGTGAGAGGAACGCTGTCATTGTAGAATGAACTCACAATCTTCACCTGGAGAGACATAAAGACACAGTGTTATTCCATACATGATTTATTATTAGTCAGCTACCTGCTATCATTGGCTTTCCTTAATATTGATGAAAACCTTAGAATGCAGGTTCCGATGCATGTTACCTCTGTGATTACAAAATAATAATAATGGACACGGATGTAGAAATGTTTTATGTCTCTGTCTTGCAATTTTACACATTTGACACGCAGTGAACTAGTCAGCAACCCCATTTGTCTTCCCCTTTTAGCTTTGTCCTTGGCTAAATGTCCATGTGCATTATCATGCTGCTCTTGCTGTTCTCCACTTTCAAGTCTCTACTCTATCCACCCCCACCTCCGCCTCCCACCAGTCTCACAGCTGACAACTTTGCCTCCTTTTTTACCAACAAGGTGGCAGCCATCAGCTCCTAGTTCTCTCCTCCTGACAATGACATTCTGCTAACTAAACCCAAAGACGCATCTCACTTAAGGTTTTCAACACTGTCAGAGGACGATGTATCCACCCTCCTCCTCTCAAATCACCCGACCACCTGCTCTATGGATCCCATCCCCTCCACTCTTCTTCAAGCTATCGCACCAACACTAATACCAGCCATTACACAGATTATCAACACCTCTTTCACAACAGGCACCTTTCCCACCTCGTTCAAGCAGGCCCAGATTATTCCACTGTTGAAGAAGCCTTCTCTGGCTCCCTCCTTTGTGGAGAACTACAGACCGGTCTCTCTTCTTTCATTTCTACCCAAGACCCTAGCCTTCAATCAACTCAAGAGTGGTCACTCCACAGAAACGGCACTTCTGACTGTTGTGGGATCTGGAAAAGCTGCAGGTAACTTTTCTGTCCTTATTCTATTAGACCAACCTGCAGCCTTTGACATGGTGAACCATGAGATTCTCATGACTGCACTCTCAGACTTCTCTGGATCAGCTCTAGCCTGGCTTTGGCCTTACTTGTCCACACAAACCTTTTTCAATCAACCAAAAAGGTCTCTAGTCACACCACTCTTCAGATCTTTGCAATGGCTTCCAGTGGCTGCAAGGATTAAGTTCAAAGCAGAGTTGTCAACTCCACAACTCCATCTTATCTCAGTATAAACATTCAGGTCTACATCCCCTCCCGTCCACTGCACTCGACCAGTGAACAACGTCTAGTGGTACCAGCACCACACAGTCGACACCTTTATCATCCTGTACAGAAACAATAACAAACAGGGAATTAAAAACTCAACACTGAACTGTTGGTAGTACAGTAGTGATCCTGTATTGGATTAGCCTTCTAACTAATCCATACTGCAGTTTGAGACGTGTCTGATATTATACCTTTCACAAAATGTCAAAAATAGGCTCTGTCTTCGAAGTGTAAATCAACTTCATCCACGGAGAGAACTGGAACACTGGAAACTGGAAGACAGTGTTGTTCTTACTCAACGCGTCCTCGACAAACCGAGGGAGACAAGAAAGAGTGGAAGAGACCAAGACTGCTTTCTTCATTTTCTCCATTAAGTAATATCGAATTACATTATTCAGTTCAAATCTGCTAATTGTTGCAGCGCTAAAACAAACAAGAGAGGTAATATGAGATCTTTTATTAGCAGCTTGAGAGATATATATTCTATTTCCTCCTTCCTCTCTCTCTTCACTCCTCTTTCTTCCCTCTACTCTCTCTTCCTCCCCACTGAGTCTCCCCATCTTTCTTACCAGCTCAGACAGCAGTTTTTGATGAAGCAGTCATAAAATGACTTCACTCCCTCTGCCCAGTAGGGAAACTTTCCTAAGAGACTTTGTCACTCAAAGTGAAATGGAAGAGTCGTCCCTTTTTCCTGTTTCAAGAGCTAGTGTTAGATGTGGCAGCGGATTGATATACACTATGGCCATTTTGTGCTTTTATTAAAAATATGATTTAGTGCTGTCATAGTGTTCAACTCTGATGCTATGTAGTTTGATTGATTGCATTTCTGTTGCATAAATTGATGCTAAGAACGTGTTCCTGAACTGATTCTAAAAAGATCTGCAAATTAGATTCTACACTCAAGTGCAAAAAATGAAAATGAAAATTGAAGCAAGGACAACCCTTTATTTCTCAGTTTAAAGAAAAGAATGTTCTGCACTGGACAGAAAGTTCGTTGTTTTAACAACATGTTATATAACCAGATTTTTTTTAACCTTAATCTAAGACCCGATAACAGTTAGGTAAAAACATGCACACACACACACACACACACACACACACACACACACACACACGTGGAAATATGATATGAATATATGAATATATGAATATGATTTTCTGAACCTCTGTTTCTTATTACATTTTTTTTTTTTTTTTTTACAGATTTATGATGTAATTTAGCTTGATAGATGTCCCAAAGTACTACTGATTTGTTGAACAAAGCCTTTTCTAACATGGTATTTTGACTAATCTAATCAATGTAAAAGAACATGATGAACAGACAGAGAAGACTGAGCACAGCATGTTGTGGCTACAGTCTCAAACTTGCTGCATGGAAACATACTCACCATATGAAGCTGGCTCTGGGGTAATAATCTGTGATCTTGGGGTTTTCAGAGTACTGGTATGGCACTGGGACGTCATGGGTGGTGTTTTTTCCATATTTATTCCATATTTACATATCACTGTTAACAGAGCTGAAGGGACTTTGCATCTTGCAGGTTATTTGTGTGTCGAACGACAGGCTGAAAAAAAACGAGGAACAGGATATATTCAACTGATTCTTCAGAAGACAAAGTAAACCTGGCATGCTGTAAATAGTGCCAAATAGAGAGAACTGCAAACGCAAGAACAAAACATATTCATAATTACTCTGGCTTGTCGGAAATACACGAACACAACAGTGGCACAGGAGGTAGAAGTTACTTCAATATATCAGGTCTGCAAGTCAAAAAGAACACAATCAGTTTTCTATTTTGGCACTGGCATAAAAAAAGAGAATTGAAACCAAGAGATTCACAAGCAGATAAGAGCAAATTAACTGGTTTAGAAGATATGAAAAGGCAATGGAGCTATGAGCTAGGAGATGCTACACTAATCAATATTTTTATATCAACAATAGCACAAACACATGGGTTTATGTAAGTGAGGATGTTGCTTGATGCACAGAGACTGATGGTCTTCTGCAGCTTTACAGAGCAGTGGTATGATCAGTCTAATCAACATCTTATCAACATCTAGACGCTAAAAACCAGGTAGTTTTTACAGGACTGCGTGAAGACTGAAAACTCCCTCAGAGAAATTAGAGGAAACATCAGGTCTCCACAAATTCAGCAGCCACTCCTTTCCCGTACTATGAATAATAGATTCCTTTTTGTGTTTTCCTCTCTGCTACCCTCACCACATACTGCTTCAGGTTCCAGATGATATGATGCTGCTTTAAACTCTTATTGTTAAGAGAAAACTGTGAAAAAGCTAATCATATTGTCACACTCTGCACTGATGCTATCTTGGCTGAACAGACAATGTTTTGGTTTATACACAGCCTTCACCCAGAACACATAACTTCACCCACAGGGCCGAAATAGCCCTGGTTCACACACACACACACACACACATACACACATACACATAATCACAGGGTTTCTTAGCAAGGAGTGAAACTCATCATAGGTGACAAACTCCTGACACTTATATACATGTTTTATATTGTCTTCCTCAAGGTGGCAAATGTTGCATGTGACAGTAATTTCATCATAATCATTAAAGGCTGAGAAAAAGCTCCAAATCCTCACCTTTAAGTACATACAACCCGATCATTTATATCATTTGTGGTAAATAAATGGCTGAATTTATTAAATCAGTTATCAAATCAGTTGTTTGTAACACTGCACTGTTCTGGGAGATTGTGGAGCCCAGAAATTTGACAGTCTCTACTGTAGGTACTGTGGTGTTGAGAATGGAGATAGGGGGCAGAGTAGGGGGGTACTTCCTAAAGTCCACTATCATCTCCACAGTTTTAAGCGGGTTCAGCTCCAGATGGTTCTGACTGCACCAGTGAGCCAGCTGCTCTACTTCCTGTCTGTATGCAGACTCATCGTTGTTCTGGATCAGTCCAATGACCGTGGTGTCATTGGACTGATCCACAACAACGATAAGAAGACAGTAGATGTTTATGTGAAAATGCTGTTGACAAATTTAAGGAAATCATTCCATCTTTTATTTCAGAGCAATGATGTCATGAATTTCTTTAAAAATAATTATTTGGCGCTCTGAAATATATAGAATTGGAGTAGAGCCTTTGTCAGGCTTCTCCCCTATGGAACCAGGTCCCAGTTCAGGTTCTGGAGGCAGACACCCTCTCTATATTTAAGACAAAAAAAAAGTAAGTAACTTCAAAACTTACCTTTTTTTGTAAAGCGTAGTTAGAGATGGATCAGGTGACTCAGGACCATCTCTTAGTTCTGCTGATGTAGGTTAGTCTACCGGGGGACCTCCTCTCCTCTATCAATTTAAATGCTACAATTGCATCTCATCAACTTTATATTTTCTCTGTCCTGTAGTTGTGTTTCCTCCTTTTTGTCTCCCTCTCTCTGTACTCCTCTGCAAGTATCCCCGGCCTTGGAGCTGTATATTTTCTAGTTTGTCGTTACTGGTCTCACCGACCTGTCAAGTGTTTTTCCTGCTTATTGTAATAGACTTATAGTAAGGTCTTCAACCCTACAGTGAAATGGCATTTATATTTAGATTTTATGAGGCTTGTGCAGTTAAATTGGTCGTGAATAATATGGGACCATGGTCAGCACCTGCAAAAAGTTTGTAGTTGATTTACAGTAGGAGCTCAGGTGGTAATGCAGTGGTAATACGTCTATGAACCAGCAGTTGAGTTGTTTGATTCCCAGTTACCCCTGGCTACTTGCTAAGGTCTCCTTAGACAAGACACCCAAACCCTGTAGTGGTACAGATATGTACTGTCTGGCAGCTGTCCAACCACAATTTCCCCAAGAGGATCAATCCAGTGTTTCAGTATCAATATTATTATTATCATTATGTGCATGTCTTTGTGTTTTTCAGCATGGGCCAAGGTGGAGCTGACTATGCAGGAAAGTGTTGAGTTGTACGTGGATGACTTGGCTCAGATCCCCTGCCAGTACCACTTTATCAATATCAGCAGTGAGGCCAGAATTGTAAGGATCCAGTGGTTTGTGGTGAGTATTGTCCAACCTACAGGAACAACTGACACTCATAGCCACCATGTTATAATATAATACTATAATTATTAGAGTTAATATTAATATATGAGTTAATATTGTAAAGCATATTTTCAAAAAAGTCATTTAAATAATTATATAAATGACAAGGGTGGGAAATGTAGAGACAAATGGGTCAGTCATAGTGATCATGGGCATTTGAGACGGTGTACTGTCGTCATGTCCTCCACTCTGCAGAGAGATGTTGACGGCTCGCTCTAATTCACCTAAGAATAAGATTCACTACAGTAGTTGTTTATCTGAAAATGCTGTTGACAAATAAAAAAAAAAAAACTCCCATCTTTTATTTCAGAGCCATGTAACAAGACAGAGAAGGGCAGTTAACTGAACTCTGCTCTAGTACTTGTTGATCATGTTCGAACCTTATTCCAAACAATACTTTATACTATTGCACCTCTGAAAAATAACTTAGTGAATCAGAGGAAGGTAGCTCCGTGGTACAATTCACAAATCCAAAGCTTAAAGCAAACATTATGTAAACTGGAGTGGAGGTGGCATTCCACTAATTAAGAATAATCTTGCCTAGCTTGGAAAAACAGTTTATCACATATAAAAAAGCTCCTCATAAAGATAGAAACACATATTAGTTCTCATTAAACCTCATTGCATCAGACAAATAAGAACCAAGGGATTCTAGCCAGTCAGAAAAAGGGTTATTGCTCTGTTGAGCCTAGTATTCCATTAACTTTCACTGTTGCACCTAGTAGTAAAGACTTCATGAGTTTCTTTACTAATGAAATCAGAAACGATCAGAGGAAAAATTTATCACATCTTTCCTGAAACTGGCATGGATGGACCTATATGTACAAAAGCTCTAGATTAATTAGTCAGACCTCAAGCGACTGCTTTCTCCCTGTAGCTAATTTTGAATTAATTTCAGTAATTGATAGAGCTAAACCATCAACCTGTCTCTTACACCCCATCCCAACTAGACTGCTCAAAGACGTTTTACCTTTATTCAGCATGTCCATATTAGCTCAGATCCATCAATCTTTACTAACAGGCTACGTACCACAGGCTTTTAAGTTGCTGTAGTAAAACATTACTTCAAAAAGCTGACTGCTATGATGGAAGACGGGCTCCACATTGGCCTGGGAAGTCAGCCATCTGCCAAACACAGTGGAGAGATTAGGGGTTAAAACTGGACCATGGTTCTGCACCTGTATACAGGCTGTAGTTGTTTTATGTGCATGTCTGTGTGTTTTTCAGCATGGGCCAAGGTGGAGCTGACTATACAGGAAAGTGTTGAGGTGTACGTGGATGACTCGGCTCAGATCCCCTGCCAGTACCACTTTATCAATGCCAGCAGTGAGGCCAGAATTGTAGGGATCCAGTGGTTTGTGGTGAGTATTGTCCAACCTACAGGAACAACTGACACTCATAGCCATAGCCCATGGGGATTTGAGAGGGAAAAAATAATCACTGTTCTGCATGTCAGACCCCAGTTGAGTTTGATACTCATCAAACTCTTTAGGAAGAACTGGACAATGTCAACAAAATGCTCCCACTGAGTTGACTTATGTCCAAGTGAAAGGTCACACGTGTACTGATGTCATGTCCTCCACTCTGCAGAGTGAAGGTGACAACTCACAGAGGCGGATCTTCTACAGTCATGGCAAAAATCACCTGGTAGAAAGCCATACTGACTACAGTGGTCGTATGGAAATTGATGTGGACAATTATAGAACTCAACTCATCATCCACAGCGTCCAGCTCTCGGATGATCGGGAGTTCTTCTGCCAGGTAATTGAATGGACTGGTGATGGACTGGCTGTGGGGAGCGGTGAGGGGAAGACCCACCTCAAAGTGTTTGGTAAGAAAACCCACAATCTAAGATGAAACACAGCCTCATAAAGCATTGTTCAAAGGAAGATTTAAAATCTTGAAAAAAAAATTCCTGTCAGATTTTCTTGTTTTCATTTTGTTGTATATTCCAAACAATTGTTTTTTTGTTTTTTTGTTTTTCTTATACAGTTCGCCCAGAGGCTCCAGTGATCAGTGGAGTCCTAACTGGAATATCTGTGACCAGTGATTTGCCATCTAAGGTGGGTCTACTTGATTTCATGTTCGGGCCGTCGTATTGGACATTTGTTTTCTGGGTAATGTCTGGAGAAGTTCAGGGTGTCAGGTCATGTTTGAAAAAAGCTTTAGGCTGAGATCAACAAGAAAATAATCTTTATTGTTACCATGTTAAGTGTTTCTTTGTGTTCACAGGTTCTAAGGTTTTGCAAATGCATCTCTCTCTTTCCAGGTTGCATCATGTGAGGTTCAGAACGGGTTCCCAATACCCAACATCACATGGTACAAGAACAGCATGCGATTGATGCCCTCACCAGGATGTAAGTGCAAACACTAAATGATTGTTTCTTTTGGTTTAAATCCCAGTCCCAATTCCAGCATTGCCACCGATACTGATACTTGGCAGAAAATCCAGAATTATCTGAGAAACTGTTGCCATAAATTAACCAGTCCACACAAAAACTCTTAAGTTCCAAAGTGTATTAAGATAAAGCTTTATTGTCATTGTACAGTAACACTTGGTACAACAGTACAACAAAACTGTCCCACATTGGTGCAAGGAGAGAGAAGAAAACAACAACATAATAATAATAAAACTTACAATTACCTTTCATACAAAAAGTATTTATATATATATATATATATATATATATATATATATATATATATATATATATATACACACACACAAATATACACATGTTGTATATACAGAATATACAATCTACTCAGAAAAACTAAACCAGAAAACTAAATCACGTGTGTGTGTGTTCATGAGGGCCATAGCTCTATTGTAAAAACTGTCTCTGAGTCTGTTTGTCCATGACCTCAGCACCCTGAGTCTTTTTCCTGAGGGCAACAATTTAAACACCTGGTGTCCTGGGTGTGTGCAGTCTTTTAGGATGTTGCGTGCCCTCCTAAGACATCGGGTGCTGTAGAGGTCCTTCAGTGAGGGAAGAGGGTAGCCAATGATCTTTTGGCCAGTGTTTATGACCCTTTGTAGAACCTTCTTGTGCCATGGTGCAGCTTATAAACCACACAGAGATGCAATATGTTAGCACACTGTCAATGGAGCAACGGTAGAAGGCAACCAGCAGCTCTCTCTTCAGGTTGACCCTCCTAAGGATCCTCAGGAAATGAAGATGCTGTTGGGCCTTTTTCAGAGCCTCTGCGGTGTTGTTTATTGCAGTAACTATTCCATCAATTACATGTATATTGTTTTACCCATCCTGCAGATGTAAACGTGTTGACCCTGGTGACCCAGGAGTATAGTGGCTTGTACTCTGTCCAGAGTACACTGGAGTACAAGGTGGTAAAGGTGGATAAGGATGCCCATTTCTCTTGTGAGGTTAACTTCTTTGTCCCTGGAGGTGTCAGGACAATGGAGTCCAACAGCATCAACATTACAATTCACTGTGAGTTAACACTGAGCCTTTCATTATGCTACTCACTACTACTAACAAGCTAAAAGAGACTTATTTTTATTTACTTCCTATCTTCCTATGTCATCTAGACAAATAAAATTGAATTGAATTTAATCATTAACAGTGGAATATAAAGGGAGTCACAAAGGTCTACATTAACTAAAAAATAAGGAAATTCATGCCATTTGGCTGATTTACAGACAACAACTGTAGTTGGTTTTAATGATCTTTTTCTAAATCCTGGATATGTCTATAAATGAGGGATTTTTTATTTTGTTCAGTCCTGCCAGTTTGCTGTTCTCTGACTGCAGGCCAGTTTTTCTTAGTTTATACGACAACTGGAACTAATTTCTATGGTTTATATCCATCCCTGTAGTTGTTTGTACTTCATGCATCACATACTTTCTTCTTAACCAAAAAGCTGAGCTAAAACAACACAAAGTCAAGTCCACAAATTTTAAACAGGAAGTTCACTTTTGTTATTGAATTATTTAATTGCTATGCATGCAACTGTAAAATGTTATGAAAGCTTAAGAAAAACCTTGAGGATGTTGTAAGATTCAGCATTTGAATGAATATGAATTTATGAACTAAAGACTGTACAGCTTTTTGTTAACCATTTGCTGTTTACATTTTATTTCTTTAATTTGTCTCCCAGAGTGCTGTACCTCTTAATTATCAGTAATTGTTTATAACTTTAAATTCCATCATAACATGGATGCTATTTCCTATTTCCATGATTAGTCCATTGAAAGTTTTGTACTTTTTTAGTGTAGTTTTGTAGACTTTGATGTTGTGGCAGACAGAAATAGCAATGAAGATAACTTTAGCTATTTAATTAAGCATTGTTAATTTGATTTGGTGTGCGTGTTTAGACCCTACCACTGTGGTGGAGCTTTGGAAGAAGTCGCCCCAGGGCTTGGTCAAAGAGGGGGATACTGTGGAGCTACGCTGCCAGGGTGATGGCAACCCCCCACTGCCTGTCATTTTTAACAAAAAACAAGTAAGAATAGAGGCCTTTTCTCACCTTAAAAGTCTCCAAGAGAGAATGTATGACACACATGTGGTATGTAGGGAATGTTTTTGATATGCAGAGCACAGGGCCCCATGTAGACATGAGTGTACAAGGTCCATAAAGTCTCTACATGCAGACAATAGCAGCAGTACTGACACATCAGACACATCAAAATTCAAAAAAGTTATATCTCAGAGGGAAAATGTTTTGCCTCATTACCGTTGCTCTCACAACAGGACATAAAGATAAGGAACCACAACCAGGAAAGATCCAACATCAACATAAATACACATAACCAATAACATCAATACAGAAAAACTCAATATATATACAGAATATGTAAAACAGACAAATGAAATTGGGTCAATATATATAGCCTTTGTGGATTGACAGCAAGTATATGATACAATGATCATTTCCCCCACCCGTTTGTCCAGGTGGGTGTAGTTGCGATTGAGCAGGTGTATGATGGCGTCATCCACTCCAATATGGGGTTGATAAGCAAACTGGAGGGGGTCAAGTGAGGGTTTGACCAGAGGTCGGCGGGACTCCAGGATTAGCCTCTCGAAAGCCTTCATAATGTGTGATGTCAGAGCCAGAGCCACTGGTCTGAAGTCATTGAGGACTCTGGGATGTGGCATCTTATTCACTGGAACCAGGCACAGCTTTTTCCACCCAAGAGGAACTCTCTACAGTTGCAGGCTGAGGTTGAAGATGTGTTGGAGAACACAACATAGCTGAGGAGCACAGGCCTTCAGCACCCTTGGGCTGACTCTATCAGGACCTGCAGCCTTTGTGAGGTGAAGTCTGTTCAGCTCTATTCTCACCTGCTCAGCTGAGATTGTTAGGGTGGTGGCTGAGTCGTGTGGGGGAGGCACTGAGGAGCCAATAGTGAACTGAAGTGGGCTCTGTGGGTCATCCTGGAATCGATTGAAGAAATTATTCAATTCATTGGCTCGGTCCACAGTCCCCAAAGTCTCCTGGCTGCTGGACTTGTAGCCAGTGATGGTTCTCATGTCCCTCCAAACCTCCCTGGTGTTGTTCTGCTGAAGGCTATATTCTAGTTTTCTCCTGTACATCTCCTTCCCCTCCCTGGTCTTGACAGAAAGCAGTCTCTGGACCTTCCTCGCTGCCTCCCTGTCTCCTGATCTGAATGCTTTCTTGTTGTCATTCAGGATGACTTTGATGTCCTGAGTGACCCAGGGCTTATTGTTTGGGAAGCAGCAAATGGTTTTTGTGGGTATTTGGGTGTCCACACAGAAATTGATGTAGTCGGAGATGCAGTCTGTCAGTCCATCGATGTCCTCACCATGAGGTTCACAGAGAGTCTCTTCAAAACAACCTTGCAGGGTAGAGTGTGCCCCGTCTGTCCACCTCTTTACAGTTTTAAAGGTGGCAGGCTGCCTCTGAACCAAAGGTGCGTATTGCAGGAGGAGATGTACCAGGTTGTGATCTGACTTTCCCAGTGGAGCTGTAGGCATTTTAAACATTAGCATACAACAGGTCCAATGTCCTCTTCCCCCTGGTGGGACAGCTCACAAACTAGGTAAAGGTAGGAAGTGTCTTATTAAGGGTGGTGCGGTTAAAATCTTGGAGTCTGGAGTCACACTCCATGCCGACTTTACCCGCCGATTGTCAACTTTGATGCCCAGAAATGCAGATTTCTGGAACTGCTCAGTAACCCGTTTGCAGTTGACGTGGAAAAAGCGCACCAATTAACCTCCAAATGGAGCTGATTGAACTCCAGTGTAGTAACATGCTCAAGACAAGTGTAACTATGTGGGTGCTGCACAGTTTCCATGTTTCCTCCTCAACTCTGTGCCCAAGATGCTCAAATGCTCTCTATGTTCAGCAGAACATATCTATGTTAATGAAGATGAACAAAACACCACTCAGGAGTCGTCTCACTGATAAACACCTTCACTCAATTTTGAGGAATTTTCTCAGCTCAGAACCTAACCCCAGATATCTTAGAAGATATATCAGGTATTTGACAGGCAAACTGAACTGGAAACTCTGTTTCACAGTGTAAACTCATCAACAATTCAGTTACCACTTAGATGGTACGCTTAATTGTTGTGCAGGACTTAGATGGTACATGACATACATACATTTTCTTTGAAAAGAAATGTATTTTATTTAACAGAAAGTCACAAAATGCAGGTGAGCTTAGTTGCTTTGCAACTATACCTAATTATGTTACTAATGAAGGAACAAACAGTAAGTGCAACCATAATCATATTAGTACTCTCTCAATACTGAAAGTTCAGAGACTGACCAAGCTTTCTTTCAAGCATCCATACAGAGCAACGTGGTCAAGTGAATCAATTTTTGCATTTGCATAGTAAAACCAGACAATACTATAGGTAAAGTCTGCATTTGATAAGACATTTGTGGTTATCGCTTGAAATGGCTGAGAAAAGCTGTATGAATCACTGGTGCCTTTGCTTGTTGCTTCTGTTAGCTGTGTTGTACAGCACTACTGTATTTTCTTACAGTACCTACATATTGTTGAGGAAAAAAAAAAGTCTGCCAAAACACCATTTATTGCTTTCACACAGTACCCACATCTTGCCACACAGATGGTTAAATGGTAGCAGAGGCATCTTTCATGTTTTGTTGTTATTACTGTCTATTCTGTGTGTTATTCTTGTACTGTGTCTCGTGTATTGTTGTGTAGATAATGTTTCTCAATGTTCAAATGTTTTTGTGTGTAATGGCTGCTGCAACACCAAAATTTCCCCTTGGGGATCAATAAACTATCTATCTATCTATCTATCTATCTATCTATCTATCTATCTATCTATCTATCCATCCATCTATCTATCTATCTATCTAACTATATACATATTTATTACGCTGTCATGCCAGCTGCTGTTCTGGTTTTGTTGTGTACTGACAGCTTTTTACCTCAACAAGAGATATCATATTTTAATATCAAAAAAAGTTGTAACATAAGACATTTTACATGTTACAGGTCATTAGTCTTCACTGTATTGATCCGGAAATAATAAATTTGGCAGAAAAATTGCTTCAGTGCAGTCAGCAGCACATATCAAATAGACAGATACTGTGTTAAGAAACGGAACTTGACTGAACCTGTTGAATGTGTCTTAGGGTTCGATCCTTCTCCTGGAAAAATGACTCTTTTCAATATATTCCCCTTTCTAAAAGTGCTACAATTAATATGTAATTACCATAATAATTTAAGGCAGATTTTTAGACCAGATTCACCTACTCCTGAAACCTTAACAGATTTCAGTATATGTACAGAATATGTAAAATATGTATTGTGTTATAGCCTATTGTGGAAAGACAGATAATAACTATCACTTCCTTGTGGGTGGCTGTGGCTCAATAGGTAGAGCAGTTGACTGCCAATCACAGGATTGGTGGTTTGTTTCCTAGCTGCCACGTCACCTGGTGAGTCAGGTCAGCTGCATAGCAGCTCTGCCATTGGTGTGTGAATGTATGTGTGCTTGTATGGGTGAATGAGATGCAGTGTAAAGAGCTTTGAGTACCAGCAAGGTAGAAAAGTGCCATATCAGTGCAGACCATTTACCATTTATGTAAATTCCTTACAGAGGGGGGAGGAATTGCACACATTGATGCCCACGGGTAGAAAGGATTTAATTTACCATGATGTCAATCTGTTCTGCAGGTGTATTAGGGTTTATTGATGTCTTTACTGGTCTTACAGGAAGCCCACAATGCCTTCACTGAGTAGTTCAGCCATAGTAGCACTGCCCCGCAGAAACCAATACTTGCTCCTGAGGTCAAATTCAGAGAGTAGTCAATGAGATGAGAGAAAAGGAGTACCGGGTATACACACACACAGGATCTGCCTACTCCTATCTACAGTTTAAATTTTTTAAGAATTCCTTACAGTGCAGGTACTATAATTTATTTTCATCGATACACCTAAATTTGTAGTTTCTAACTTTTAGTAGCGCTATGGGGCAGTTTTCTTATGAGCAGATCTGTGCTTTGTTAGTTGTGTGTCTCCCTCTCTCTCTCTGTACCTTTCTGCTGGTATCCTTGGCCTGGAGCTGTACATCTCCAGAAAGCAGTTGCTCATTGTTCTTGCTGCTTGTTGACATTGTTGTGCCTGATGTTCTTTTCTCTCTTCTCTTTCCACTCACTCCAACCTGTCGAGGCAGATGGCCGCCCACCATGAGCCTGGTTCTGCTGGAGGTTTTTCCTCTCCACTGTTGCCTAAAACTTGCTCAAATGGAATTGTGGGTTTTCTATATTTTTTTTAGTATAATTATTTTCTGTAAGGTCTTCAACCTTACACTGTAAAGTGCCTTGAGATAACTTCTGTTGTGAATTGGTGCAGTACAAACAAAACTGAATTGAATTGAATTCAGTCTCAGGAATCACTTTTCTGCATTAAATGCTATAACTTCATACCTTACTTTTCCTGGCAGTAATCATATAATCCTATATTTTATTTAGGTTACATCCCATGAAGTAATTTCAACTTCGTTTGAATAGATCTACTAGTGTCTTACTTGCTATTGACTACTGACATAAAAATAATAATGTAATTCTTTGCATACATATTTAGCCTATTTAGTAAAACAAGACCGAAGAATAAACAACAGTGTCCAATTTAATTTTTATTTTCAATTTATTCAATACAATAAATTCTGGAAGTGTTTTTACGGGCTGAGTTCTGGGTGCAGTGTCTCTTTAGAACGAGTGGGGGCGCCACTCAACCATCAGCAGTAAACAACAACAGGTCGAGCATTTGTAGCGCGAATGGTCCGTCAGCGGTCGGGAATACTGATACTGATAGGACACATTGCACTGGATTATTTGATCAGAGGTAGCTGAAAGGTGCGTAAATGGTGGTTAGTCTTCCGTACACATGGGTTTAATTCAGTAACATTAGCAGCAGCACGAGTTAGCAGGTGTTAATGGTTCCGTCCAAACAAGTCTCCACTGACAGACTAAACGGTGCCAGACATGATTTTGTTATATTAATTATACCAATATTTGCACCTGCCATACCCTCAGGGCATTGGGCTAACACTGACTTGTCTGTCTGTTTGTAGCTTAAGCTTGTACCATGATATCTCACTGTTTCCATTAGGAGGAGAAAAACCTAAAATCATGTCAAAACCTAAAAATTGTAATGATTGTAATGATTTTTAATTAATTTTTGTGTCATATTCTGCTTTATGTCTTACATTCTTTTCTTTGTTTCAGTCAGTTTGCAGGTTGAAATTCATTTTATGACAGGTTTTGAAAAAAGGCTTTACTATACATATTAAAATGTTTTCAAATGAGCCTTGATTAAATCTAAATACTTTCCAAAAAATGGAGATAGAAAAATTGTGCAAGTTTGAATCATTATCCTTATTCCCCTTAAAGCCAGAAGATAGCCCTGTTGGTGACACACAATCAGTTCAGGCCAGTATTTTATGTATTACTTAGTTTTGGTTACTGCTGGTTAGTGAGGTTTTTGTCACCTTGGTTAGTTGTTTATGACATTGATGAGTCATTGTGGACTAGTCTCAGCATGTCTACACAGAGCTGTATGATTTTATCAGGTGGCGCAGGCTGTTTTAGGTTGAACATGCAACTCACTGCTGCTGACTTAACCATGAGAAACACTTTCTCTTATCTGATTAGTAACTGAAAGCTTTGTGCATATGATTAAGTGCTAATATTTGACATATTTTTAAAAAAAAGAGACAAACCAGACTCAACAGGGAACCCATCCTCATAACAGTTAATGTCTTTAAGTTATTGTGGAGGCCAGTTAATTATTGGAGGCTCTGGTAGACTTGTAGAAAATACCAGTCCTGAACTATTGAGCGTTGAGTCAAGACCTCAGAGAAACAGCTGCCGACATCCGTTGAGGCCAGGGCCAACTTCATGGTAGAGTGGAACCAACCTTGGTCACCACACGTGTCCCACAGAGACCACACGGGGGCATCCAAGTGACCAGATTTCAGATCAGAAGTTGGGCACCAGGACGAGTCAGACAGGTCCAGAGGTCAGAGGGTGGAACGACATGTAGCTCCACAAAGAGACAAGGAGAGAAAAAGAGGGAGAGGGAACAAGAGAAGAAGAGGAGAGGGGAGAGCAGAAGAGGAGAGATAACAGTTAGTTATGATCACAGACAAAGCTTGAGGTGAATGTATATTTAGTGTAGATGGATGGATGCATAGATAGATAGATAGATAGATAGATAGTAAGATAGATACTTTATTGATCCCCAAGGGGAAATTTTGGTGTTGCAGCAGCCATTACACACAAAAACATTTGAAAATTGAGTAACATAATCTACACAACAATACACGAGACACAGTATAAGAATAACACACAGTATAGACAGTAATAACTAACAAAACACAATGTAGAACTTGAATTTAAAGTGACTTAGTGACTTGACTTCAGATTTCATCAGGGACTCCGGCAGGACTAACTATGACAGCCTAACTAAAAGGGTGAGCCAGCAGGAAACACAGACATGAGGGCTAAGAGGGAAGTTTGTGAGATATGTTTGCACGGTACCAATTATGGTATATGAAAGGCCATTTTTACAGTTCAAGATAGTGTAGACGCTCTTCCAGGCAAATCAGCAGTTGAGTCAAAGTAAAAATATTGCTGCAAGTCACATCAATGAACCTCATCCAAGAACCACTGGCAAGAACTGATTTGTTATTATTTTCAGTTCTTCACGAAAAGGTTAATATAATTTGACTGATCTCAGATTTTTCAAATATACATGTGCAGAGCTCAGAATGTTCATAGTTGTGCATCAGGAGGTCCCTTAATGAGATCATTTATTTGGTAATATTGTGTGTGTCTTTACTGTTATTTAGTATTTCAGTTATGCATTGATTTATTGAATAATCCATATGATGTGTAACAGTCTTCCTGTGTGTTTGTGTGCAGAAACCATCGGCTTCAACATGTCATCTCACAGGGAGCTCAGCGCCGACACCTCTGATGACAACAAACTGGTGAGAGCAGTTGACATATTTTGCTGGTTGTCACCTGTTAACCAACTGTTATTTAACCTTATCCTGTTTGTATGTGTTTAGATCAGACCAAAGGCAGAGTTCCATTCTTTGTTGCAACATGCAGGAGCCACTAAAGATATTTTCACTATGAAGGAGGTATGGCATATTTGGGTGACTCAGTGGTTTGATGTTAAACTGATGAAAAGCAGTTTTTTATATATATGTGTGTATATATATATGTATATATATATATATGTATGTATGTGTATATATACAGTACAGACCAAAAGTTTGGACACACCTTCTCATTCAAAGAGTTTCCTTTATTTTCATGACAATAAATGCTTAATTGATTATTGATTGATTGATTGAATATTCCCTTGATGCATCTGGGGTGTTCCCTCTTGCAGTTGATGTTTTACCTGGGTCAGTACATTATGAAGAAGCAACTGTATGACCAGAAGCAGCAGCACATCGTCCACTGCGCCCAGGATGCACTGGGGCAGGTGTTAGGAATCGACAGCTTTTCTGTTAAAGAGCCAGGGTGAGACAAGATTGTCAATGTTTGTGTGGTTCTGAACTGTTATAACAGCATCAAATTACAGTTTCTTAGGCCGAATAGAGTTCAGTCAGTAATGAAAAGCAGCTTTAAAGGTTGGACATAAAGGAGAAATTGTGCCTAGTGCAAATTTTAAAAAGGTAACTAAAACACTGTTGTTTATCTTTCAGAGTTCTGTTTGCAATGATCACCAAGAATCTGGTGGCTGTGAAGAGCCAAGGTCAGATTTTTCCTTTTAGTTAGTTTGGACTGGTCAACTTAACCTGAAATTTGTATCACAGTGAACACAATGTAGTTTTTAGGTGTATTATCAAATATAGTTGTGCCCAAGATTTGCTTTACTCACAGCAGCGTTCTCAGTTATACTTGGTATAATGTTTCTGACACATGTAGAGTAGATGGGAACACTTCTGCTCTGTTTCACATCCCTCTCCTTTAAGGCTCCAAGGTTGAGTTGGTTCTAGGTTTAACCGCTGTGAAAATATTTAGTGACTGGTAAAGAAGTAAAGTTGCAATATAGATGAATTGCCCAGCTTTGCACCTCACTTCTGGTCTGTTCTAATTCTCACAAAACTAAACTCACTTTTTCTTCTTCTTTCTCTTCTTTTTAGAGTCATCACCAAGCTTGGATGAACCCCAAAGTAACATTCAAACAGACAGGGTGACAGAGGTAATGAGTGCACACACACGGTTATAATACAGATGGACATTTATGTCTCAGTGCAATGTTTTTAGGAGCTTATTAATCAATGCTGTAGTGTTTGGACTTCATAATACAGTTTTTTGAGTTTGAGTTTGACTTGTCCACTGAAAAACCTGGCAAAGCAACATGTTGAAAAACAGTGAACAGCCAACTGCAGGTATCGTAGTACAAGGGAATGTTAATTATATCACATGGTGACCTACAGTGCTCATGAATGAATTTGACATTCAAATCCAACTGCACTTTCTTTTCTTTTTCTTTTTTTTTTTTTTTTTTAGGAGGCAGATTCTGAAAGGTGCTCTTCGTCCCCAGACAGGAGGAGATGGAGGTGGTGGTGGAGGAGCAGTGACCCGGGTCAGTTTCTCTCCTTAGGTACTGCTACAATACAGCTCATAAATGAATAAAATGCTCCACCCATCCATCTTCTCAGGACCCTCAAACACTGTGGAGGATGATGAAAATGAAGAAGAGGAGGAAGAAGGAGGGAAGAAGAGGAGGAGATCTGACAGCTACTCCCTGACATTTGATGACAGGCTGTCCTGGTGTGTGATTGGTGGCCTAGGAAGCGTCCATGACAGACACAACAGCCAATCATCAGAGTCGCACAGCACTGTGAGTTTGTTCACAAACAAACACATCAGTTTGATTTTATTATTTAAAATATATTTGTTTATAACCTTGACTGTATCTGTGTTTAGTCTTCAATGTCAGAGGTCACTGTTGCAGCCTCGGACAGTGACAACTTCAGTGTTGAATTTGAGGTTGAGTCCATCGACTCAGATGACTACAATGAAGATGATGCCTTGCTGTCTGCAGACGATCAGGTAAACTTCTCCACTGCTTAATTCCTGAAGGACAAGTGTGGTGATACTTCTGGTCTGTTATCATCAAATTCATCAAAAGATTATGTTTTGACTAAGCAATTTTTGTCCATATTTGCTAACTTTTTGAAAGTTAAAATAATTTTCTGCTCTAACAAAAAAGCTGAGTATTAAAGTATAAACTTGATTTCTATGATGAAGTAGTGAGTATCACATAAATGTCAATACAACTAATTATATGATAACTTCTGTCATTTTCTAGATCAGTTGCATTTTCAACAATCACTGTACAGACACTGCAAAATATATTACCTCTACTTGGCTGTAATGACAGGCAAACTGCAATCTGGATTATTTTATTCACCTGTGCAGAAATCTCAAAAATTCTCAACTTGGCATTGGGAAATCAAGAAACAAATTACCCAATAAAGTGATGTTTTACCACCGAGGTCTGAGGCACAGATAAAAACGGATTGGCGACGGCAGTCACGAGCGAGTAGAGTTGCTTTTAGCGTCTGTATGGTAGATTGTTAAAAATACATATATAAAATATGACTGAAGTTATCCTTTAACTGTAAAAATTTAAATTAATGCTTTTCATTTTACTGTTAAGAGTTAATTGTCTTGTCACTTCATACTAATGACCAAACTGTTTTTGTGTCTAAATGTTCTGACGTTGAGGAAAATGAAGGAATTGATGTTCCAGATGGCAAGAGAGTAAAAACTCCTCCTCCCCTGTCACGGTATCTGTCCTACTCCACTTCCTCCGCTTCAAACTTCCAGGATCTCCTCTCATCCGCCTCCTCTCAGGACAAGCTCTTGACTTCTGACTCCCAGCCCTCCTCCTCTTCTTCTTCCTCCATCGATTCGCAGGAGCTTCTCCCATCATCCCCAGCTTCTGCTCCTCCCGTTTTTGTCCCCGAGCTGGAGCACAGTGTGTCTGAGGAGTGGCGGCTGCCAGAATTGTGCCTTGACCCCTGTCTCATTTGTCAGTCCCGGCCGAAGAACGGCTGCATCGTCCACGGACGAACTGGACACCTTATCTCCTGCTACGTCTGTGCCAGGAAGCTGAAGAAAAGGAACAAGTTGTGTCCAGCCTGCAGGCTGCCCATCCAGTGTGTCATCCTCACTTACCTGTGCTGAAAAGCATCACATTTTGACATAATCCTACATTTAATTACCAAGTTAAAGTTCAGTTTCACTGTACTGCTTTTGTTCATAGGCACATGTTCGCACTTTTTAATTTTCTTCATCTCTGCTGCTCTTTATTTTAAAGTTAAAGTTATATTTTTATTGTCCAGTTCCCTCCCAAAGAAATCGAATTAAAAAGGCTAAAACTAGCAGCACGTTAGCTCTGTCATTTAATCTCTGTACTCATTTTGTCTAGTAATATTGTGGGACTAATAAAGGTTTTTTCTTATAATAGACCAAACAGTTAATAAAATAAACAACAGTGTTTTATAATAATAGTTTGTTAGCAGTTCTTAGATATGTTAAAGAAACCTCGTCAATAACTTGTAAAAGTAGCTAATTGATAAATTACTTAATTTCTAAAGCTCTAGTTTTGAACACACTGTGAGAATGGTACATTAATTGGACTATTTTCTGGTGGTGGAATTGTTTAAATTGGCTTAAATCAGTTTAATTTTGGTTTCTATCTATTCATGAGACTTGGAAAAGAAGACAAAAAAACAGTAAATCACCTTCATGTAGCCTGTTTTTACCTTCACCTGCCTCTCTCCTTCCCAGCAATTAGAAGAAATTATTCTACAACTACTTTCTATATAATGACCAAATTGCTAACTTCATTCCGGGACACTAGCAAATTACTTAAGTTACAGACCCATTAAAAAAGCTTTACCCTTTATTTTAGGAGTCGACTATGTCCTATAATGAAGTATCTTGAAAAGAAAATGAGTAACTTAGTATTTGAGAAATGATGGGGATTGCGATTTTTAATATTTTACAGATTTATTTTTTAGAAACATAGTGTCCTATTTGACATGTACACTTCCCCTTCCTTGCACTGCACATAATCTATATTCCATATAATTCATATCAATGTTTACATCATTCTTCCTTACAAGACACTCGCTAAAAAAGAAACCTAAAAAGTGTTACATCTTTATTTATTTTATTTACGGTAAAATTTAAGTTTATTGAAGCAGATAGAACTGTGAATAATATAATGAATCTACTGAAATTTCTAATTCCTGCAGTAGGCTGGGGACTGATGAATATATATTATAATTATAATCTTGGTAAATGTCAATAAATCCATGAACTTAATAAATATTATGTTTTAAAGCTAGAAATTTAACCTCTTAACTGGGAGGTTGTCCACAGATGCTTGAATTTAATCCCAGGATAATTTAATCAGAGCTCTTGGATCCAACAGGCTGACAGTTCTGTTTTATTGAGGAAACACATAAACAACAAGCACATGAGAAGATGCAGGTTTATTAGTATCATTAGTATTATTCACCTACTGCTTTTAGAGACATCCTGTACATTTACTGAGACATATGAAGTAATCACATAAATGTGGTACTGTATAGTACAATAATAGCTATTATACTGTACAAATATATATATATGTATTGAGACAGGCAGGTTGAAAGGGAGAATAGAGCAGACAAACTGTACTGAAGAGACAAAATTATTATTATATATTATATCTATTGCTGTTTGAACGTGCAATTCTCCATTGAAAAACGCAGTGTTTCCTGCATATAAATGGTCTGCACTTATATAGCGCTTTTCTACCTAGCTGGTACTCAAAGCGCTTTACACTGCGTCTCATTCACCCATTAACACGAACAAGCACACACACATTCACACACCGATGGCGGAGCTGCTATGCAGCTGACCTGACTCACCGGGGGCAACTAGGGGTTCAGTATCTTGCCCAAGGACACTTTGGCATGTGATTGGCAGTCAGCTGCTCTACCTATTGAACCACAGCCACCCACATATGACATCACTAACTGGCTGTTAAAGGAACAAGAGTGCAGGAATATATTTAACAAGCATGTTTGACTGTGGTTAAAGATGCTTGTATTTCAAGTCAAAAATAGGAAACGTACATAAATACTGAACTTTCCAACATGTATCCTCATGATCTCATGTCAGGTAAATTATTCCAATTAGATTGGATCAAAACACAACTCTGACATGTTTTAATTTTAATTTTCCCATTTTAAACCATACAAATTAAGTACACATAAAGGACAGGTGTCATTTAGACTAACACATATTTAGTCACAATATATTTTCCTTGTACAGAAATCAAATACTACCCATAAATCTTACGCTGAATCTGTGCCAGTGGTTTCCTTAGGTGTGAGTGAGCAGATATCCTTGAACGATCAGTTTATATGAATCATAAACAAGAGGCTCCTATCTGACAAAAAGCTTGGGTGATGCTGTGCGTCCTTGCCTCAGGCTGCCTGAGGTCTATGAGCACATTTGCCACAGTTTTCTGCTGTGAAACATCCACTCAAAACTATCTCAGTCCACTGATTCACTTGCACAGCATCATAATCATTAATTGTTGATTTATGTTATATAATTCTATTTATTTTGTTATGCACTAATATTCAAATAAATAGGAGACAAGAAATGAAGCCGTTGTTGCTTTGACATAATCCACCATTCAGACACCTGACTTCCAGAAACAGTCCAGGTGAGGGGAATTACACCAATTAACCAGAGAACTCCTAAAGCAGCATGCATCACTTTCTCTGAACACGAATACACATCAAATCAATACTTAAGACTATAGCTATGACTGTGTGTACAACAGTAATTAACTACACAAAACTAAAATGCTCATGTATCATTGGTGCATTAACCCTCATCACTACATGTTATTGCAATACTTTTACTTTGGTAATTCACAGCTTGTAGTTAATACTTGATTACACTAGTGGAGTTTTTTCCTTGCCAAATTTTGGCCTTACTTATTGTACTTACGTCTGAAGGCCTTCCTCTGGAGTTTATTAAACTTAACGATACTAACGAATCCTTGAACTTTACGCTGCAATGATGCTTCGTTAAAACGATAACAAAAAGTTTTTAATTAGCTCGTTACCTGACATGTTTGTTTGCATTAAAATAATTGATTTACATTGTATTTCTTGGCTGTCAGATGCAATTTCCAGTGACTTTTCTTTTCCATCAAGCACCTGCTGAATTTGACGACCTCAGGTGGTTCAGGATTGATTCAAGTGCTGAACACTTTGTGGGACGTTTCAGTTCTCTTCCATCCTGACTTCTAACCCTGTCTTTATGTCATTGTCCATGACTTTTCCAGAACTGGAAAAGATATTTCCAGACAGCAAGGAGTAAAAGTTATAAAGCTAAAATAATAACTGAAAAGCAACAAAACACCAGACTCTCTTTCCATTTGTAGGACAATTTTTATTAGATAGTTGACTTCTTAGATCTTTATCTTCTGCCCATTGCTCCACTTCCTCAGAAGAGTCACCGATATGGGCACTAGACCAGTCAGTGCTGTTTCTGATTCCATTTCAAAGCCAAGATTTGGTCTAGTCCAAACCATTTGTTTCCTACAATAATGTTACAAGAATAGACAAAGAGAAAGTTGCATTTCATGTACAAGCGGTAAGATGTAGCTGGGGTTGAGTGAGCGATTTTCTGTGTAACATTCAACTCTCTGTAGTGACTCAAAACAATACATTTTTCAAATGCTTTTCTGTTTTACATCATAGATACACACAGATCTGCAAACTACCAGGGCATAAAATCTATTTACAATGAGGTTTCAGTTCTCTGTGCTGGTTCTTCATTCATTCACTACACATGAACATACCCGTACCTCTGTTAAGCACACCAACATCCCATCTGCAGATCACACTAATATTTACCAAATTGTTCTGGAGCATTTTTCATGATTCATAAACCAGAATCCTGTACTTTCATTTTATGGTATTTGAGAGTCCTGTATTGGGTGTGCAGATTAAATTGCATTAAAGTGATTTCCAGTCTACAGGTTTTCCATTCACCTTTTCCTGTTCCTGGTTTCTGTTTCAAGAGCATCTGTAACACAAACTGGTTAGTCCAAAACTACCGTTAAATCAGTCTTGGATACAGTACTGTATTTTAAATCAGACACCTGTGACTCTATTCCATATTTGCCAATGTTATGTTCATTAATGTAAGAAATAGTTTGTGTAACATACAGCTGCAAAGATGGAACCTCAGTCAGCAACATTTCTAATAATCAATTAACCATTTCAGTTGTGTATTAGGAAAACTGGCAGACATACGCTGGTTGCAGGCTCTCAGATGTGAGGATCTGTTCCTTGATATTCATAAGAAAATGTTGAAGCTCAAATGAACAAAGTGAACTGAATTCCTTACTTTGAACTCCTGAACTCCGAATACCTGCATTGATATTACACCGATTTTAAATAATTCAAATGAACAAAATCATAATCTTTGGCAATTACACGTCTTCAAAAACAGAGACAAATTAGTGAAAGTTAGCATCACTAATAAATTTGCTCACATAGCACAGATGGTTTAATGCACAGACAATCCTCTATTCTCCTTTGGATCGGGATCTGTCTAAATTGTGGAATCTGGTTTATTTAAAACAATGATATCTAAGTACATATCGACTGAGGAGACCCTCTTCACTGGTCCCACTGTGTTTATGCGATTGGGATTTAGCTCCCAGGCCAAGATGAGCTTTCATAATGAGTTTAATAAAGCCAGTCTTTACACAGAGCCTGACGCAGGCCTTTATCTGAAAAGATACTTATTAAGAGGACTTATCACATCGGCATATGGACACGTCTTTCTGTGGCTGTGTGGTCATGTGGCTGTTTGCCTCAAGAAAGCATCTGAATTATTTTTTTTTGCTGTGAGTGTGGCTTTTAGAAAATACTGCTTGGTGCTATTTTTCTTTCAGAGGGAACAGTGTGACAAAATATAACAAGTAGAAAGAGAAAGTGAAGGTGGGTGAGGATAAAACTGAGGCATAAAAAATGAATAGAGATGCTAGCCTTCACTATCTCTCAATGTCACACACACACACACACACACACACACACACACACACACACACACACACACACACACACACAGAATTTAAACCCATTCTTACAGAATTGTACTGTACTGTAATTGTGGTATATTTTTTGCTACCGTTAGTCCTCAAATCAGTCACTTCTGTGATGGGGTTTTCGCTCCTGTTTGCTAACGTTTGAGAAAAATGGCAGATTTAGAATATTCAGATTTAGACCTCATGCTTTAAAATCTTGATGTTTAGGGAGAATAGACATTGCCCTGTCTCTTAAATGGCTCCTTATTAAGAAAACTGCCACCAGAAACGTAAAGCTGCCACTGGAGAGCTTTGACCTTGATTCTACCCTCAGAGTAGATTGGGTTCATGCTGTGGACCAATGGCACCTTAACGTGTCCGCCAAATCTGCCAAGGGTTAGACCCGCATCGATAGAGACGCAGCGGGGAGTTTGTCTCTCAAACTGTCATAGAATGTAGTTTATAGAAAAATAAAATGTGCTTTATTCAGACACCACACAGTCATTGACAGTAGGTCAGCTAGAAAATGTGATTAGCCACTAAATAAACGTCACCTGCAGCAGACTCGTTCCATGTCTGATGTTACGGGTTACTAATTTTTTCTCCACACATGATCAGCATCACTCTAGTTTCAGATTTGGCTGATAAACAACAGCATGCTGGACGCTTCCAGTGGCTGTCATTCATGCTTACTGTACAGACAGGTTGCCAAGCATGCACTAGTGTGCACACATACACCACCTTCCCATCACTGCCTTCTTTGATGCTAGAACGATCCCTCATGCTGTAAGTACAGCCAATATTTCACAAACATAGCAAAACAGTCACCCTGATATCTTCAATTGAGCCAATGTACGGTGACATTGAATTTCTGATTACAGAAAAAAGAAATAAAAAAAATCAATCACCTAATACTAATACAACCTGATGAAGGACAGAAAACAAAACCACTCAGCAGATGAGGATGAATCTGACCTGTGCATTTATTTAAGTCTCAGCCCCTGGAACATTGTTTCTCAAGGATCCAGAGCCCACCTGCTGGCCCAGCAAAGGGATGTGGGTCTTGAGTGGTGCTGGAGGCAGAACTAGAGCTGACAGCCTGCAGGTATTCCGGGGGATAGGAAGGGCACTGTGCACTGGTTTGGGTTTGAGAAGTCTCGATTTAATCTTTGAGGCCACCAAGAGGGCTGGCATCTTCTTCCCAGCTGTCTGATGACTATAAACTCCCCTCCCTGTCTCAGAGGGAAAGTCAATGAGACTCCTTTGCTCACACATGCTCCACATTCTTTTGTGAGGATGAGTGTGAATGTGTTACTCAATTGTAGAGAAACATGCAATTTGCACTTGATCCACCACTTGGTTGAAGTAATGTATGCAATCTGTGGGTGCTGGGTCTTGGCAGCTCCTGCTGAATCTCAGCGGGGGATTCAGCTACTGAGGCTTTCCAGTTTAGTGGGATCAATTTATTTGCTGACCTCAATCCCATGAGCTCAGTTTCCCATGAGCAATAAGTGATAATGTTCTGAAATTTCCCAAATGAAGCTTCCAGGTCCCATGTGGGTCACAACAAATAATGTTATTTCCATAGCAAGCAATTATCACATTGATCTATTATTAGTGCGACGAAAGGGGTAAGGGTTTTTTAAACAAATATACAAATATATACAATATGTATGAAGGATGCATACACCTCCACTGCTCCCTCCCTTAGGCAGATCTGACCACAACCTGATGCTCCTCAGCCCCATCCACACTCCTATTGTTTCGAAGCAGACTCTGCAGGGGTGCTTTGAAGCCACAGACTGGAATGTTTCTGTGAACAGTTTGTACAACTGCAAGCATTTGAGTCTGAGCAGGTGGTTAGCAGCACAGGAGCACCTCAGGGGACTGTCCTCTCATCTTTCCTCTTCACCCTGTACACCTCAGACTTTCAGCCCTGCCATCTGCAGAAGTTCTCAGATGACTCTGCAGTGGTTGGGTGTATCAGCGGTGGGGAGGAGACAGAGTACAGAGGTCTGGTGGACAGTTTTGTGAAGTGGTGTGGGAACAACCATCTGATGTTGAATGTAAGCAAAACCAAGGAGATGGTTGTGGACTTCAGGAGGAAGAGAACTGGCTTTGATACTGTGTCCATTATGGGTGAGAAGGTGGAGGTGGTGGAGAGGTACAAATACCTGGGAGTTCACCTGGACAACAGACTGGACTGGAAGTTCAACACAGAGGCTGTATACAGGAAGGGACAGAGTAGACTCTACTTCCTGAGGAAGCTCAGGTTCTTTACTGTGAGCAACAATTCAATTCAATTTTATTTATAAAATATAACAAGATGCAGCTAATCTATCTATCTATCTGTCCATCCATCTATCCATCCATCCATCCATCTATCTATATACTATAGTATATATATACTGTCAAAAAAGTCAGAATCTATTTGGCATTCACATGTTAAGACAGTCATGCTCCTCTCACAGTGAAGTGACAGGGGTCTTGACTTTTCAGCACATCAAGTCAAACTTTGACCTCGTCAAATACATTAGTTTATTTAAAAGCATAACTAATTTAAATCCAATTAGCTTCATTTTAGAATAGAAAGATGCTTTAAAACACATCATTATTATTACACAGAAAAAAACAAAGAGGAAATGTTATAGTATGAGTTTATCTAAGGAGTTAGTGCAAGTCCTGAAAAGGTTTCACTTTCAAACAAAAGAACTAGATGCATAACAATGTTTTTGTTTGCTTTATTAATTACTAAGATTCTACAGTGAATTTCCTTTGCTAGACTAAAAGGGAAAACTTCAGCTCTATTGTGTACAAAATGGTATGTCAAAAAATCCTCATGGTTGACAGATGCTTTATGCACAAATCGTCAGCCACATGGTGGCAACTGATTCAAAGTCTCCCTGGGTTTTATGTCTGCATATATTGATGGTCTCCAGCTATTCACACTTAGGCCATCTGTGTGTGCAAAAATGAAGTTTCCTTTGTGAGAGGAAACTTCCGTTTCCGCTTCTCGGAGGACGCGCGTGTGTTTTTTCGTCTGAGAACAACAGCGGGATTTTTAAACTCTACACAACATTTCTTCTACATTTCTACAACTCAGGTACGTTTAAGATGACTAATATTCAGCTTTTTCAGTGTGTGGAGTGCAGGATGTTTAGGCCGTCTTCCTCCGTCGTTAGCGACAATTTTACCTGTGACAGGTGTGTGCTAGTTAGCACTCTGACGGAGAAGATATCAGCGTTAGAGGAGCGCATCCAGACTTTAGAGAGGGTTAGAGAGAGCGAGAGTAGTGTTATTTCTGTAGAAGACAGTCTGGGTGCCGCGGGCGGAGATAGCCAGTCCCCGACTCCGGCATTAGAGCCCTCACAGCGGGGCGAGTGGGTGACGACTCGGCGGCATACTCGCGCAGCCAAAGCTAAGGCTAAGGCTAAAGCTAGCCCACCGGAGCACACCACCCCCGCGCTTCACGTGTCTAACAGGTTTGCCCCCCTCAGTGATTCACCCGCTGAGAAACCTGGAAGAACTCTGGTCATAGGAGACTCGATCATGAGACACGTGAAACTAGCCAGACCTTTAGGGGCTCCAGCGGCTGTGGTCAGGTGTATCCCGGGGGCCAGGGTACCGGACATTGAAGGCAATCTTAGGGCCTTAGGACAGTATAGCTTTTCAAAGATAGTGATACATGCCGGAGCTAACGATATACGCCTTCGTCAGTCTGAGGTTACCAAGAATAACTTTAAAGAGGTGTTTAAATTAGCGAAGGCGATGTCCGAAGTGGTAATCTTCTCTGGCCCCCTCCCAATGAGACGAGGTGACATAACCTACAGCAGGTTATGGTCGCTGAACCGCTGGATGTCCAGGTGGTGCTCCGAAAACAACGTGGGCTTCATAGATAATTGGAGTACCTTTGAGGGCAAACCTGGCCTGTTAGGGCGGGACGGTGTCCATCCCACTCGGGAAGGTGCTGCTCTCATTTCTTGCAGTATAGCTCATAGTCTAAGATCAGGCCTAGCTAGTCGCTGACTACCCAGAGTCCAGGCCAGGGAGCAGACAAACAGGCTAAACCAAGTGTCTGCTAGCTGCACAGAGTCGTCACTCAGGGTTCAACATATTGAGACTGTGTCTGTTCCTCGAGCTAAACAAAAAGCTAGAAAAACCCAGAAAGTATGTTTTAATAATTTAATTAACATACAGACCTCAAATTCAGAGCACACTGATTGTGCAGCCAGCACCTCTGATCTGAAGTTAGGACTGTTAAATATTAGATCTCTTACATCTAAAGCTCTTACTGTTAATGAAACTATCACAGATCAGGAGTTTGATGTACTCTGTTTAACAGAAACCTGGATTAAACAGGATGAGTATGTAGCTTTAAATGAAGCAACTCCTCCTGGATACAGCTACATTCACCAGCCTCGTCTGACTGGTAGAGGAGGAGGTGTCGCAGTTATTTATAATGATAAACTGACTATCGTACAAAAGCATGTACACAAATTTAAAGCTTTTGAATGTCTTTATAGTAACATAACAAGTATAGATACAAATATAAAGTCTGCTCAGCCGATCCCGCTAATTATCATTTACAGACCCCCAGGGCCCTACTCTGAATTTCTTTGTGAATTTGCAGATTTCCTTTCTAACCTAGTTGTTTCTGTAGACAAAGCGTTAATTGCTGGAGATTTTAATATTCACTTTGAGAATCCAGAAGACCCTCTGAGAACAGCATTTATGTCCATATTGGACTCGCTAGGAGTAGATCAGTGTGTAGTAGGACCCACTCATAAAGCGGGTCACACCTTAGATTTAATAATATCATTCGGTTTAAGTATAAGAAATTTACTTACGCTCCCACTGTCTGAAGTTATCTCAGACCACTATCTTGTTTCAACTACAGTGTGTCATATTAACAATGTATACTCAGCGCCGCGCTATCGCATTAAACGTACATTTACATCAACTACCGCACAGAGCTTTATTAGTAATCTTCCAGAGTTATCAACTTTGATTGGATCACCGTCTGACACCACAGAACTAGACCAGGCGACCGAATATCTCGAGTCGTCATTACGTTATACCTTAGATAAAGTAGCTCCAGTTAAAAGAAAAGTCATTAGAGATAAGAAACTTGCTCCTTGGTATAACGATGACACGCGCGTCTTAAAACAGACTACTCGAAAGTTAGAACGTAAATGGCGCCAAACTAAACTGTTAGTATTCCAGATAGCGTGGAAGGAGAGCATCCTGAACTATAAAAAAGCTCTTAGTGCAGCTAGATCAACGTATCTCTCCACTCTCATAGAAAACAACAAAAACAACCTTAGATTTTTATTTAATACAGTAGCCAAATTAACTAGAAAGAAAACTACTGCAGATATCTTCACAACAATGTTGTGCAGTAGTGAGGACTTCATGAACTTTTTCAATAACAAAATTGTAAATATAAGACAGAAAATTCAAGCTTTAAAATCAGACAATTTAGTTGACGCAGGTGACGAGCTAACCTCAGCAGATCAGTACCTAGATTACTTTACTCCTCTTGAAGAGAATGAACTAATTTCACTCATCTCTTCTGCAAAATCTTCAACCTGTACATTAGACCCTATACCGACACACTTTCTAAAACAGATAGTGCCAGAAATAATAGAACCCCTGCTGACAATCATAAATTCCTCACTCAGCTGTGGGTATGTCCCAAAGTGTTTTAAATTAGCAGTTATTAAACCGCTAATCAAGAAACCTGATCTCGACCCTTGTCAGCTGTCAAATTACAGGCCGATATCAAACCTCCCCTTTATCTCAAAGATTCTCGAAAACATAGTAGCTGGGCAGCTATCCTCGTATCTTCATAGAAATAACATACATGAACTCTATCAGTCAGGATTTAGGCCTCATCACAGCACAGAGACGGCCCTTGTTAAAGTAGTAAATGACCTCCTATTGGCCTCTGATCAGGGTAGTGTCTCTATGCTTGTGCTACTCGATCTCAGTGCAGCTTTCGACACCATTGACCATAGTATTCTCCTTCACAGACTAGAAAATGTTGTTGGAATTAGGGGAACGGCCCTCTCCTGGCTTAGGTCCTATTTGACCGATCGTTATCAGTATGTAGATCTAAATGGCGATTACTCCACATGCTCTCCAGTGGAGTTTGGTGTTCCACAGGGTTCAGTTTTAGGCCCCCTGCTTTTTTCCCTCTACATGCTTCCTCTGGGCAACATTATCCGTAAACATGGTATTAACTTTCATTGTTATGCTGACGACACACAGTTATATGTTTCATCAAAACCAGATGAGATCAAACTGCTTAATAAAGTTGAGCAATGTGTAAAGGATATACGAGACTGGATGCTAATTAACTTCCTTCTGCTAAATCCTGATAAGACAGAAGTACTAGTTATAGGATCATCTGCAGCTAGAAGCAAGATGTTAGACCACACCGTAACTCTAGATGGCCTTTCCGTTACATCTAGTGCAACAGTCAAAGACCTTGGTGTGATTCTAGATTCCAGTCTTTCATTTGAAGCTCATGTAGATAATGTCACCAGGACAGCTTTCTTTCACCTCAGAAATATTGCCAAGATAAGGAATATTTTGTCACTAAATGATGCAGAAAAATTAGTCCATGCTTTCATCACCTCTAGGTTGGACTACTGTAATGCCTTACTGTCTGGCTGTTCAGCCAGGTGCATAAACAAGCTTCAGTTAGTTCAGAATGCAGCAGCGAGAGTCCTCACTCGAACCAGAAGATACGATCACATCACGCCTATCTTATCTACACTTCATTGGCTCCCCGTGAAATTTCGCATTGATTTTAAAATACTACTTTTGACATTTAAAGCATTAAATGGTCTTGCGCCGCATTATCTAAGTGAACTGCTAGTGTCTTATGATCCACCACGCCTACTTCGCTCAAAGGATGCTGGCTGCCTGTCAGTACCTCGTATCCTAAAAACTACAGCTGGGGGCAGAGCTTTTTCTTACAAAGCCCCAAAGTTATGGAATAGCCTTCCAAATAGCGTTCGGGACTCAGACACAGTCTCAGTGTTTAAGTCTAGGCTGAAAACCTACCTATTTAGTCAAGCATTTGAGTAAATAGATCTGGGAAGGACTCATGGACGTAGAGCATTATGGTGAACTGGTATGTTTAGATGCTGTCTTCCCAACTCTCACTGATCACTCGGGTTTGTTGATGGTGAAGTGTTTGGTTGCTCTACATCCCAGTGCGCCCTCATGTCTGTGTTTTCTTCTGAACCCACCCTTTTAGTTAGGCTGTCATAATTAGTCCTGCCGGAGTCCCTGCTGCACTACACTAAATATACATTCACCTCAAACTTTATCTGACTGTGAATACAACTAACTGCAATCTCTCCTCTTCTCTCTCTTTCCCTCTCCCTCTCTCTTTTCCCTCTTCCTGTCTCTCTGTCGAGCTACACGTCATTCCACCCTTTGCCCTCTGGACCTGTCTGACTCGTCCTGATGCCCAACTTCTGGCTGGAGATCTCGTCGCCTGGATCCACCGTTTGCCCTTTGGGATGCGTTTGGAGACTGGATTGGTCACAAGCTACTATGATGTCGGTCCGGGCCTCGGCGGACGTCGGAAGCTGTTTCTTGGAGGTCTCGACTCAACGCTCGATAGTCAAGGAATGGAACTAGTCTGCCTGCAATAACTAACTGGACTCCATATTAACTTAAAAGACTTTAACTGTTATACTGGACTGCTGCCTACACAGCATGTAATCACCCATATGAGGATGGGTTCCCTGTTGAGTCTGGTTCCTCTCAAGGTTTCTTCCTGTTGCCTTCTCAGGGAGTTTTTCCTTGCCACTGTCGCCCTCGGCTTGCTCATCAGGGACAATCACATTATTATGACTCATACACATACACTGTTCATGTACTGTTCTTTGGTTGTGTAAAGCTGCTTTGTGACAATGTCAATTGTAAAAAGCGCTCTACAAATAAAATTGAATTGAATTGAATTGAATTGAATTGAATATCCGCATTTCTTTACCCACACACAACAGCAGCCACTACCAGATATTGTAACACAGCTAGCCCAGCAGCTGGTGTCTTTATCCTGGAGTGTGTGTTTGTGTAGCTGGGTAGGGGCTGTTGACAGGGTAGGTAAGCTGGCTGGAGATGGTAAGACAGCAGCTATATGGATTAAGGGATCAGTACTGGTGTCAGACAAACATTGGAATAATGGTGTAATCACGCCTGCGCTGGCTTCAGTCTGAAACTGAGACCAAGAACAGTTTTTCTGTGATCATTGCGTCGTTCATGGCACCATACTTTGAAGACAGGAAAAGGTTTCGGACGGTGTAGGTTTTGTAGTCCAGGAAGGGGATCTGGGCCTCATTTAAGTTGCTGGTGAGGTCCTCCATTTCAATCATCAGATCTGATAGACAGAAAAATCACATTATCCGGGTGAGGTCGAACTTCAGTTAGCTGCCCATATTGGTCCGATATACCAATCAGAAGTGAGGTAGATCTAAATCTGATAACATTGTAAATCTGATGTCAGTGTCAGTGATCCCACAATGTCATCAACATGATACAAGCTTTCAATGAAGTTGGATTTCCGCAAACATGCGCGTCTTGTCTCTATGCACTATGTATCATCAAGTTTGCCTGACATGTGAAGAGTCCGTTGACCCCCCTCGAGCCTAGTAACAGAGCTGTCAGATTCAGCTGAAAACGGCTCGCCGAGTTCACAGAGAAGACCTAAAGGGAAGTTGGCAGGAGTTCACAGTATGATGGTAAACTGTGAAAGAGGAAACATCTTCCAATCTGTGAATGCAATGCATGACAACAAGCTGACAAATTTCAGCTCCGTGGACAGAAAGTTTGTGCTGAGTCTGCTGCTTGGTTTGGACACTTGAAATCTTGTCAATGTAAATCTTGGTGAGCTCAGCGAGTTATTGGACGATTCTGAGGTCCTGGCCAAAATATTAGTATACTACATACATTTTCTTTGGAACATGTAAAATCCTGACTTACACCTTAATCTGATAAACATGCAATGAATCAGGTTAATATTAGGAGATGCAACTGCATTTCCACATACTTGTCATGTAGAGGTCATGTATGCTAAGTGTATCAAACTCTGTGTCTGCACTGCAGCCCAGTGACAGACAGGGCACTAACAGTTGTTTTCTCATACTGTGTAGATAATGTGCAGTCTTAGTTTAGTAGTCTAAGTCTTAGTTTTTATTTATTTATTGAGCATTTCCTTTTACAGATCTATAGGGAGTGGACACTCTATCGCAGATGCCGCCATGTTGCAGCGGTCTGAAAGAAGTGACACAGAACAGTGTCACTTCTTTCTACATTTGAACACGACAAAACATATTGTATAGTATAAATGTTATTGTATGCAAATTTTTAGGGACTCCTCTGCAGAATACATATGTGTTTGGATTTTCAGGTGAAATTAAAGGTCAGGTTACTTTTATGTAGTTTACTTAAACTTTTTTGCCTGTGACTGTAAACAAAAAACAGAGAGAGACCCAACAGCCAGATCTGATTTTAACCTATTCAGAGGCCTCCAAGTGTTAATTAAAGGGCCCAAGACACAGCGTTATCATAGTCAGTAGAACCAATAGTTAGAGAAAATAAAATAAGATTTAAGTTGCCATAAACTAGAACAATTTTGTTTTATTTAAAAAAAGCATTTCTGCTCTCACTTAGTAACATTTAGTCAGGCGTGATTTCAAAGCTTTCATGTGAATGTGTATACTGAACTCTTTCTTACAGCGATCGTGAACACTCTCCTCCAGATTCTCCATCTGGTGTTTCACCCTTTCATATTCTCGTTACGCCTGCTGACTCTTCCTCCTGTTTCAGGTGAGACAGACAGGTGCATATTCAAACACATCCACACACAGAAAAACAAATGTGCGTGTGTTTTTTTAAATAATTGTCAAACCTGTAGCAGTAGACTGACACAGCAATGAAGAGCGGCATCAGTACAAGAACTGCAGGGATGATTATAGTGAGAGGAACGCTGTCATTGTAGAATGAACTCACAATCTTCACCTGGAGAGACATAAAGACACAGTGTTATTCCATACATGATTTATTATTAGTCAGCTACCTGCTATCATTGGCTTTCTTTAATATTTATGAAAACCTTAGAATGCAGGTTCCGATGCATGTTACCTCTGTGATTACAAAATAATAATAATGGACACGGATGTAGAAATGTTTTATGTCTCTGTCTTGCAATTTTACACATTTGACACGCAGTGAACTAGTCAGCAACCCCATTTGTCTTCCCCTTTTAGCTTTGTCCTTGGCTAAATGTCCATGTGCATTATCATGCTGCTCTTGCTGTTCTCCACTTTCAAGTCTCTACTCTATCCACCCCCACCTCCGCCTCCCACCAGTCTCACAGCTGACAACTTTGCCTCCTTTTTTACCAACAAGGTGGCAGCCATCAGCTCCTAGTTCCCTCCTCCTGGCAATGACATTCTGCTAACTAAACCCAAAGACGCATCTCACTTAAGGTTTTCAACACTGTCAGAGGACGATGTATCCACCCTCCTCCTCTCAAATCACCCGACCACCTGCTCTATGGATCCCATCCCCTCCACTCTTCTTCAAGCTATCGCACCAACACTAATACCAGCCATTACACAGATTATCAACACCTCTTTCACAACAGGCACCTTTCCCACCTCGTTCAAGCAGGCCCAGATTATTCCACTGTTGAAGAAGCCTTCTCTGGCTCCCTCCTTTGTGGAGAACTACAGACCGGTCTCTCTTCTTTCATTTCTACCCAAGACCCTGGAACGTGTAGCCTTCAATCAACTCAAGAGTGGTCACTCCACAGAAACGGCACTTCTGACTGTTGTGGAATCTGGAAAAGCTGCAGGTAACTTTTCTGTCCTTATTCTTTTAGACCAACCTGCAGCCTTTGACATGGTGAACCATGAGATTCTCATGACTGCACTCTCAGACTTCTCTGGATCAGCTCTAGCCTGGCTTTGGCCTTACTTGTCCACACAAACCTTTTTCAATCAACCAAAAAGGTCTCTAGTCACACCACTCTTCAGATCTTTGCAATGGCTTCCAGTGGCTGCAAGGATTAAGTTCAAAGCTCTGTCTCTTGCCTACAGAGTTGTCAACTCCACAACTCCATCTTATCTCAGTATAAACATTCAGGTCTACATCCCCTCCCGTCCACTGCACTCGACCAGTGAACAACGTCTAGTGGTACCAGCACCACACAGTCGACACCTGTTCAGCTCAGTGATCCCACGATGGTGGAATGAAGAGCATCAAGGATCAATTTATCATCCTGTACAGAAACAATAACAAACAGGGAATTAAAAACTCAACACTGAACTGTTGGTAGTACAGTAGTGATCCTGTATTGGATTAGCCTTCTAACTAATCCATACTGCAGTTTGAGACGTGTCTGATATTATACCTTTCACAAAATGTCAAAAATAGGCTCTGTCTTCGAAGTGCAAATCAACTTCATCCACGGAAAGAACTGGAACACTGGAAACTGGAAGACAGTGTTGTTCTTACTCAACACGTCCTCGACAAACCGAGGGAGACAAGAAAGAGTGGAAGAGACCAAGACTGCTTTCTTCATTTTCTCCATTAAGTAATATCGAATTACATTATTCAGTTCAAATCTGCTAATTGTTGCAGCGCTAAAACAAACAAGAGAGAAAATATGAGATATTTTATTAGCAGCTAAAGAGTCATATATCCTATTTCCTCCTTCCTCTCTCTCTTCACTCCTCTTTCTTCCCTCTACTCTCTCTTCCTCCCCACTGAGTCTCCCCATCTCTCTTACCAGCTCAGACAGCAGTTTTTGATGAAGCAGTGATAAAATTACTTCAGTCCCTCTGCCCAGTAGGGAAACTTTCCTAAGAGACTCAAAGTGAAATGGAAGAGTCGTCCCTTTTTCCTGTTTCAAGAGCTAGTTTTAGATGTGACAGCGGATTGATATACACTATGGCCATTTTGTGCTTTTATTAAAAATATGATTTAGTGCTGTCATAGTGTTCAACTCTGATGCTATGTAGTTTGATTGAAAAATGAAATGAAAAATGAAAATGAAAATTGAAGCAAGGACAACCCTTTATTTCTCAGTTTAAAGAAAAGAATGTTCTGCACTGGACAGAAAGTTCGTTGTTTTAACAACATGTTATATAACCAGATTTTTTTTTACCTAAATCTAAGACCCGAACAGTTAGGTAAAAACATGCACACACACACACACACACACACACACACACACACACACACACACACACACACACACACACACACACGTGGAAATGAATATGATTTTCTGAACCTCTGTTTCTTATTACATTTTTTTTTTTTTTTTTACAGATTTATGATGTAATTTAGCTTGATAGATGTCCCAAAGTACTACTGATTTGTTCAACAAGCCTTTTCTAACATGGTGTTTTGACTAATCTAATCAATGTAAAAGAATCTGAACATGATGAACAGACAGAGAAGACTGAGCACAGCATGTTGTGGCTACAGTCTCAAACTTGCTGCATGGAAACATACTCACCATATGAAGCTGGCTCTGGGGTAATAATCTGTGATCTTGGGGTTTTCAGAGTACTGGTATGGCACTGGGACGTCATGGGTGGTGTTTTTTCCATATTTATTCCATATTTACATATCACTGTTAACAGAGCTGAAGGGACTTTGCATCTTGCAGGTTATTTGTGTGTCGAACGACAGGCTGAAAAAAAACGAGGAACAGGATATATTCAACTGATTCTTCAGAAGACAAAGTAAACCTGGCATGCTGTAAATAGTGCCAAATACAGAGAACTGCAAATGCAAGAACAAAACATATTCATAATTACTCTGGCTTGTCGGAAATACACGAACACAACAGTGGCACAGGAGGTAGAAGTTACTTCAATATATCAGGTCTGCAAGTCAAAAAGAAGTTTTCTATTTTGGCACTGGCATAAAAAAAGAGAATTGAAACCCAGAGATTCACAAGCAGATAAGAGCAAATTAACTGGTTTAGAAGATATGAAAAGGCAATGGAGCTATGAGCTAGGAGATGCTACACTAATCAATATTTTTATATCAACAATAGCACAAACACATGGGTTTATGTAAGTGAGGATGTTGCTTGATGCACAGAGACTGATGATCTTGTGCAGCTGTACAGAGCAGTGGTATGATCAGTCTAATCAACATCTTATCAACATCTAGACGCTAAAAACCAGGTAGTTTTAACAGGACTGCGTGAAGACTGAAAACTCCCTCAGAGAAAAGAGAGGAAACATCAGGTCTCCACAAATTCAGCAGCCACTCATTTCCCGTACTATGAATAATAGATTCCTTTTTGTGTTTTCCTCTCTGCTACCTCACCACATACTGCTTCAGGTTCCAGATTATATGATGTGCTTGAAAACTCTTCTTATACATGTTTTATATTGTCTTCCTCAAGGGGGGGGCAACTGTTGCACGTGACAGTAATCATTAAAGGCTGAGAAAAAGCTCCAAATCCCCACCTTTAAGTACATACCACCGTCCTTTATACATTTGTGGTACGACAGGGCTGAATTTAGTACATCAGTGATTCAACCAGGGGTGTGGACTACTGCTACTGATCCAAATGGCATGTGTATTCCTAGTACGAGTAAGATATCGTTATATGTATTAGAGCTCCTACATTAT
>NW_022872793.1:0-48454 GCF_900324465.2 Anabas testudineus | reverse complement strand
GGCCGTCCTCTTGCCCCCAGAAAAAACCTTCCCTCGTCATCAATGTCTGGGTGCACAAATCCAGGGCGAATGTGTAGGTAGTACGCATCTATCAACTGTGGAGACAAGACATTTTTTGTGACGTTAACACTTGGAGAGTCAGTGGAAGAACCATATGATGCTGGCCCTTTTCCATCCTGTTAGCAAACTTACAGCAGCCTCCTCTGTAGTTAATGCAAATGTGGCGATTTGCATCGTCGATGTTTTGTGCTGGCTGACGCCAACACACACTCTTCCGTCCACATACTTTTTATTGATCCACTCTGACACCTGAAAAACAACGGACACACATGGTCAGAAAGTTCAAAGAGAGAGCAACAACCTCAGTCTAATGTTATATGAAGAGGGGAAAAAAAAACACAGTGCAAACAGAACTTACGGCCATTCCCTCCAAAGCCCCTGGCCTCTGGAAATGTCCAAGAACAAGGATGGCTTGACAGTAGTATCGGTAGAGGGTCTTCTCCTCTGCCCCTACGAATTTGCCCTCCTGGAGATTGCCAAATATTCTTAGCATGTCCTTTTTCGCCACTGAGAGCAGCTTTTGGCAGTCCCTGACACTCTTGGGGCCCTGCACAAACCGTTCATATCTACAAAAACACAAAAGTCAGTGAATCAGATGTTGTGTCCCACAGTGCCAAGAACAGTAGCAACATTAAATTGTTCATCAGGCAAATATTTACCTTGATTTACAAGTGGCCTTGCTTTGGGCCTTGGATACAGGTTTCCTTAATACATTGAGAAGACCAATGTACGCGTTACATCGGCTCTGGAACTCTGTATCGTCTATGTTTGTCGTGGCCAGGAACTGGCACAAAGCGAATCATATTCTTGATATAATTCAGGATGGTCGAGGGCACCAGCCTGGCCTCCTTCAGACTGACAATGTAGTCCTTCAGCTGCCGTACTTTTTCTGAGGAAATCCAAATCGATTTCCTCACCTGTCGGCTGAATGTACCTTAGCATTCTAGATACATTGTCCACACTGTAGTTGAAATAATCATGAAATAATGTCAGACTGGAAAGAAATTCGTTCAGATGGCCTACATTTCTGGACAACTTGCCTCTGCTCTGTGTCTCTATGAAAACAGAGAGCAATATACTTGTGCTCAGGCCTCAGAGTCAACACACACACCTTTAATATGCTAATCACAGCAACCCCCTCTGTGCTTTAACACCTCCATGTGAAAACAACAACTCACCTCCTGTTGGCAGTTAGGGACCTCCAAATGATGGAGCAGGTACATTTTAAACTCCACCAGGAGTGGATTATTATTGGAGAATTTTTCGTACAGCCCCATCTGCTGCATGTTCATCCTGACTCCACCCCAGTTGGCAGAAGAAGGTCTGTGAAACAAGACAGAGAAAATGCCACATTAGGACAAATAAACAGTTGAACTGACAGCTACAAGTAAATGTGATCATCACTCAATTTAGCAAGTAAACATAAATAAACTGAGGAAAAACGAGATAAAAGGCTCAAACAGTCATTTGTGTGGCTATTCAAACTTACTCCTAGTAAGTGGGATCCTCTGCTGCACCAGCCTCTTCATCTTCTGAGCGAGACTGGTCTTCAGCACTCATTACCGTGGCCTCCTCTCTGGTCACCACCACGCTTGAGCTGGGCTGCTCTTCCAGCACAACCCGGTCAATGGACTCCGGCTTGTTGGCAACAAAGAATTGCCTTTCCTCAAGGTTCTGCACCAGCGCCATCCTGGACTGCCTATCTGTCACAACGGAGCAGATCTGCTTGTAGTCCCAGTTGCGCCCTTGGCGCGTCCAGGACTTGGTTGACTCCTTTGCCCTCTTCAGCTCTGCCTCCCTCTCCTGTTTTGTGCTGGACGTCATGCACACTCTGGCCAGGTGTGCCGACAACACCTCCTGTGGTTTCTGGCACAGAAGACAGTGCAGAATATGACGAACTTTCTCACTGTAAAAGAGGAGGGACATGTAAATTTAGTGCACTTGTTATCACAAAGCAGCTGCACACAAAAAAAGAGCTGGAAAAAATGACAAAGTCCCATCCAGAGCTCAAGGGGCTCTGAGGGGGGACAGTGCCCCAGCGGGAGGGCACTATAGGCGGGTAAGAGTGATGGCAAAGTCCCCCTCAGACTTACAAAAAATAAACAAAATGAGTTTTACAATTTTATTTTTTATTTTTTTAAACATCCTCTCTGCTTGTGGGCAGCTCACTGTGTGTCATGATAGTGCCCGTTATACCACAAAAGTGGATACAAATGTCCTTGCATTATGTACAATACAATTATGCAATGCACTCAATCATCCAGCCACTCCAAATCCAGTCCTTCCCCACAAAAGGACTTTCTATTAACCCCATAGTCAAACTTCAGCTCCTCATCTACTGAAATGTCTTTTGCAGCGACTAGGAGAAGGGTGTCCGTTTCTCCCTCAGGCAACTTCATCTTACAGTGTAAGGGCTTGACATTGGGATTCTTTCTGGAGTAGTTTAGTTTCCTCCCAAATGTCTCCATGGAGGGGTGGCACTTGCATGGGTGAGTCTGTGCATCGATGCACAGCTGCCTGCCACCAAAAAAAAAAAAGGTATCCCATCTGGTCAGTGTTTTCCTCCAGGATCCTCCTGCCCTCCTCTGCTGTGAGTAGCGCACTGAGGTAATCACAAATAATGTAGCAAAGGCTCTGGTGGCAACAACTCCTGAAAAGAGAAGATAACAATTTCAGTTTTATTATATATTCATCCAAATCAGAAAGAATGATAGCCATCGGATTAATACCTTCCTCATCCAAATTAAATATGGTCTCACCTTGCACTCGTCGACCCCCGAAATCACATCAATCATTATACCAGGTGTCCTTGTTTGGTTAACCGGTGGGGTCCGTTATGTCTGCCCAGGAGACCTCATGCTGATGGTCTGGGTGTATGCACGTATGCATACAAGGTGTGTGTTGACTCTGAGGTCTGAGCACAAGTATATTGCTCTGTTTTCACAGAGACACAGAGCAGAGGCAGTTGTCAGAAATGTAGCAGCTGAACTGAATTTCTTTCCAGTCTGACCATCATTTCATGATTATTTCACTACAGGTGGACAATGTATCTAGAATGCTAAGGTACATTCAGCCGACAGGTGAGGAAATCGATTTGGATTTCCTCAGAAAAAGTACCGAAGTGAAGGACTACATTGTCAGTCTGAAGGAGGCCAGGCTGGTGCCCTCGACCATCCTGAATTACATCAAGAACATGATTCGCTTTGTGCAGTTCCTGGCCACGACAAACATAGACGATACAGAGTTCCAGAGCCGATGTAACGCGTACATTGGTCTTCTCAATGTTTTGAGAAAACCTGTGTCCAAGGCCCAGAGCAAGGCCACTTGTAAATCAAGGTAAATATTTGCCTGATGAACAATTTAATGTTGCTACTGTTCTTGGCACTGTGGGACACAACATCTGATTCACTGACTTTTGTGTTTTTGTAGATATGAACGGTTTGTGCAGGGCCCCAAGAGTGTCAGGGACTGCCAACAGCTGCTCTCAGTGGCGAGAAAGGACATGCTAAGAATGTTTGGCAATCTCCAGGAGGGCAAATTCGTAGGGGCAGAGGAGAAGACCCTCTACCGATACTACTGTCAAGCCATCTTTGTTCTTGGACATTTCCAGAGGCCAGGGGCTTTGGAGGGAATGGCCGTAAGTTCCGTTTGCACTGTGTTTTTTTCCCCTCTTCATATAACATTAGACTGAGGTTGTTGCTCTCTCTTTGAACTTTCTGACCATGTGTGTCCGTTGTGTTTGTCCGTTTTCAGGTGTCAGAGTGGATCAATAAGAAGTATGTGGACGGAAGAGTGTGTGTTGGCGTCAGCCAGCACAAAACATCGACGATGCAAATCGCCACATTTGCATTAACTACAGAGGAGGCTGCTGTAAGTTTGCTAACAGGATGGAAAAGGGCCAGCATCATATGGTTCTTCCACTGACTCTCCAAGTGTTAACGTCACAAAAATGTCTTGTCTCCACAGTTGATAGATGCGTACTACCTACACATTCGCCCTAGCTTTGTCCACCCTGAAGTTGATGATGAGGGGAGGTTCTTCCTTGGGGCAAGAGGACGGCCTGTGCGCAGTGCCACCAATGACCTGTGCCGTCTGCATAGCCAGTTAGTGTTATATTCATCCAGGGAAAAGGGCGATAAGACACTTTGCTATCTGCCTGAATGAATGAATAATAGACTAGAGAATGGTGATTGATTATTGATTTCTTCTTCATTGTAGCTACAAACTCCCAAATGTGACGAGCCAGGAGATCAGGAGAGTGGTGGAAACACAGATGTGTGCCGAGAAGCAGAAGGGTCAGGTGGCACATTAGATGGCACAATCCACAGCGGTGGCCAACTCCACTATAGGATGAAGACCCAGGAGCCAATCGTCACCACAGCCAACAGTCTTTCAAGCCTTGCTGGGTACAGGTCTATGGTTTATGTACGGGCTATCTGTCACAACGGAGCAGATCTGTCTTTAATCCCAGTTGCGCCCTTGGCACATCCAGGACTTTGTTGACTCCTTAGCTGTCTTCAGCTCAGCCTCCCTCATGTTTTGTGCTTCCCATCATGCATGCCCTGGCCAGGTGCACAGACAACACCTCCTGTGGCTTCTGGCACAGGAGACAGTGAACAAGACGACGGTCTTTCTCACTGTGAAAGAGGAGGGACACACAAGTTTAGTGATGCTCCTTTAGACATAACAGAGGTTGAAAGCCTGACAATCTATGACACTTGGGATGAGTGACATGTCAACATGAGTCTTTCACTATTATAGCTATGCATTTTGCTTTATTTTCCACACCAATCTATTTTTCTATTTCAAATACAAGGCTTTTAAAGAGTTTTCCAACATATCTAAATAAATAACACTTTAATCTCTACTTTCTGCCAGATCACTGTGTGTCACATGGCTCCTAGGCAATGTTTCCAGTAACAATAGTGCTTCCAAACAACATGGAACATAATTTAAAAGCTTGAAATGTTCCATTTCCAACCATAATAGGCTTGTGGTTCAAAAACCATTTGGTTTGCTACAACCAGCAATGATCTGGGGTCAGTTCAACCTAGAATCATCCCATCTTCAGAGCTGCAAAGTGAGCTTTTCTCTCATGCCTCTAAAGTCAGCTATCAAAATGGGACCAAGATGTGCTATATGTCAATATAAAGCTTAGAACTAGACCTTTATGTGGGCACAAAGTCAGATTGTCTAAGATCTACACAAACATATTTTCAGTCTGGTAAGTTTGTGTACATCACACTGATGCAAAACTGTAGGTATTGAGCAATCAGAATTCATTTTACCAAGATTGATGCATTTAAAACATGTCTAAGATCATTAAAAAGCTTCAAATGTTCCCTTTCCAACCATAATAGGCTTGTGGTTCAAAAACCATTTGGTTATCAACAACCAGCCATGATCTGTGGTCTGGTTCAGCTGATTTCATCCCATGTTAGAGCTGCAAAGTGGGCTTTACTCTCAGGCCTCTACAGTCAGCTAGCAAGATGGGACCAAGATGTGCTATACATGTGAAGAAATGGGACTGACATGGACCAAACAGGTAAGTACCAAAGGAAATATTTATTGACTAGAGGCAGGGACACGGGAAAACCAAACAAACACTAACGAAGTACCAACATAAAGTGACCAGAAACCACAGGGGAACAAGGACTAACAAAATGCATAAACAGAAGGACAAAGTATCAATTGAAAACACTGCAATAGCGCAGGCAGAAAAAACAACTGGCAAACTATACACACAAAGGACCGGCTAAGTTAAAGGGCTAAACGGCACGAACTTCTTACCTACAGAATAAGATATACAAAGTAACAAACGAAAACCACTGACAAGGGCAGGCAAAACACGAACAAAGACAAACCAAACAATACAAAGTAACAACGAAAAAAAGCACTGCATTAGCAGGCAAAAAGGCAAACTTACACCTGGGGAGAACAGTCCAACAATCAAAAGAGAAGCAACTTGACGGACAGACAAACCAGAGTTATCGCAGAGACCAATGTAGGCACACGAACATGTGGAGAACACAACAAACCAGCAGTGGACAGAGGAATGAGGGAAGCTTATAAAACAAAGGGGGACACAGGTGAAATAAATAAGTCAATCAGGAGTCTAGTGAGTGGAGAAAGGCAGAACAAGGGAGACACAGGGTCGAGAAAAAAACAAAAACAAAAAAATTGACATGGATGAGGCCAGAATCCTGACAATAGACCAATATAAAGCATAAAATTAGACCTTTATGTGGGTACCAAGCCTGAATGTCTCAGAGAAACACAAACATATTTTCATCCTGGTGAGCTTGTGTACATCCTTCTTAACCAAAACTGCAGGTTTTGGGCAATCAGAATTCTTTTTACCAAGATTGATGCAAATAAAACATGTCTAACATCACTAAAACGCTTCAAATGTTCTCTTTCCAACCATAATAGACTTGTGGTTCAAAAACCATTTGGTTAGCTACAACCAGCCATGATCTGGGGTCAGTTACAGCTCATTTCATCCCAGGTTAGAGCTGCAAAGTGAGCTTTACTCTCAGGCGTCTACAGACAGGTAGCAAGATGGGACCAAGGTGTGTTATACACAAATATATAGCTTAGAAGTAGACCTTTATGTGTGCACCAAGCCAGATTGTCTCAGAGCTACACAAACATATTTACAGCCTGGTGTGTTTGTGTACATCACACTGATGAAAAACTGCAGGTTTTGTGCCATCGAAATTCATTTTACCATGATTGATGCAAATAAAACATGTCTAACATCACTGAAAGGCTTCAAATGTTCTCTTTCCAACTATAATAGGCTTGTGGTTCAAAAACCATTTGGTTAGCTACAACCAGCCATGATCTGGGGTCAGTTACAGCTCATTTCATCCCAGGTTAGAGCTGCAATCTGGGCTTTACTCTCAGGCCTATAAAGTCTGGTAGCAAGGTGGGAAGAAGATGTGCTATACACCAATATAAAGCTTAGAACTAGACCTTTATGTGGGCACCAAGAAGACACCAGATTGTCTCAGACTTAAACAAACATATTTACAGTCTGGTGAGTTTGTGTACATCACACTGATGCAAAACTTCAATTTTTAGGCAATCAGAATTCATTTTACCGTGATTGATGCCAACAAAACATATCTAACATCATTCAAATGCCACAGTGGTGGCTGTGAATGGTTCAGTAGTTAGAGCAGTTGTCTGCCAATCACTGGATCGTTGGTTTGATTCCCAGCTGCCTTGTCACATGCCAAAGTGTCCTTGTGCAAGATGTTGAACTCCAAGTTGCCCATATTGAGTCAGAACAGCTGCATCAGTCAGCTCTTCCATCGGTGTGTGTGTGTGAGTGTGTGAATGACATGTAGTGTAAAGTGCTTTGAGTACCAGTTAGTTAGGAAAGAGCTATATAAGTGCAGAACATTTACCATTTCTACTGTCTTCCTTGCCTCTTTTGTCAGCCCAACTCCCATGAAATGCCTTCCATTCTCTATGTGGATGAATTCAGCACGCTTTTCATTTCCTCTGTGCAGCTAACCATCAGCTGTGGCTGTGGACCTGGAAACATCCAGCATCTCTTTGCAGGGAGTTAAATGTGTTCACCACCTTAATCCTCCAGCAGCTACTTAGCATGAACTTTGTTGGATTTGAACTTCATCTGTGCTGTAAATTTTCCATGCTCTATTTTCATGTTTCAACTGTTGTTTTATTTTTTTGATGTTTGTACAGATTTAACAATTCAAATGCACCTTTAACATAAAGTCATTAAACCAACTAGACATTAATACAACAGGTTTCAAAAGGTTAGTTAACTGCCAGTTTGCACATTACACCACATAACACGCACATTTTCTGCAAGTGACAATTTTCTATTCACTTTTCTGGACATTCTCTCTCTCATTCACAGTATTGAGAGGTAGGTATTGCACTTGCTTCTCCTGTACAGTTTACAAAATAAACATAAAATATACCATATTTAACTAGTAACAAATTTAGAGTCATTTGTAATTTAGCAGGAAATAATTTTTCTTCCTCCAACTTGCATCAATTTGTTAATAATTGTACACTATTATAAACCTCTGGCATTTGGTGAACAAGCATTTTTACAAGCTTGATCCATCTGTTGGCGCGTGTGGTGCCGGCTCCATGAGGCCAAGAAATGGAGGCAAAACTGAAGTGAAAGAAATAAGTTTATTACAGGTATATATTGCAAAGGGGGGCCGGGAGCCAGGTAATCCGGGGTCTCACAGGTGAGCAGGTAGGTCTAAGAGGAGAGAGAGACAGTCAGGTCATGTACCAGAGCGGGGTGTACTGAAAGGTCGTGGTTACTCACAGAAAGGAGATGGAGCTCTGATAGATGCTTCCAGTGTGTAGGTGGCTGCCGCCGAGAGATTGTGGCAGGCGGACTACAAAGATGGCCGCAGCCAGCCGGAAGCCCGGTGCGAAGGTCGGAGGGTGGAGATTCACTTCCGGTAATGGCCGCCGTCACGAGTAGCGGCCGGCTGCAACTACTGAGAAACACACTGGAGCCCGGAACAAGGTGGGTTAGTAACAGTGACAAAAAACTCACTGAGAAATAAAGGCTGAGCCCAGCCCTCCTCATAGCACCCTTTTAGTAAATCGTAATCCTAAACGTTAGTCGCCAATCCAAGGTCCGATTACCAATAAGCACGTTAACAAGTCCGTGACACAATCCTAGGAGCCGTAGTCGTGAAGCAGTCCGAGTCCAGATAACCAGGGGAATCCACAGAGACAGACAGAGCCACAGGGAGGGTAGACGGAGCAGAGGAAGGGGAAGAAGGACAGGAACAGATCCACACGGAGTCCTCAGGGGACAAACATGGAGAAAGAGACACACCAAACTCACGGATCAGCCGAGGGTTAGACAGAGACGGGGTCCGAAACAGGCAAGGTCGAAAACGGGTAATCCGAATCATAAAGGTCGCTGGATAGTAAACACTGGTAGTGGGAAAGACTATCTGGTGGAGAAACCGCACCACAGGACCTGCTAATAAGGAGAACAAGAGGTCAGGAGAGGGCAACGAGCAGGTAGGAGGGGCGGACACCATCATATGATCTGATTATACTTTTCTCAGATTTCTGTCTGGCTTTTATTTGCCTCCACTGTCTTTTCTCCATTAACTAACATGTTGCTATCTGAAACATTCTAAAATAGCAGAAAAAGAAGTAAAGTGCCACATTAAAAAGGCATCACATTTATCCACTGTCTACCTGAGTTTCTGGAGAAGACAGTTTGTCTTTAGACTCCCTCATGGTACCTGAACCTTGGACACCTGACATGTCTTTTGCTGACATTTTTGGTGAGGAAATGAAAATATATCTACGCATGCAGTATTTACATGAATTCAGGATTAAGCTATCAGTATAGATTACGTATGGTATTATGAATTCAGCATATTTTATGCCATAAACACAATTTACCAGCAGCAATGTCAAAGAAGAAATTAATGTCAAATACACCTAAAAGAAGAAATACCTTATCATATGCAAATGTTAGAACGGATTCCGCCCACTGGAGGAGGAGTTATTGATTTTAAGATAATCTGATATATAAGTCTTCATGATTTTGAAGATTTTGTAAATGAATCGCTTTAACAAGTATAGTAAGTAGCGAGTATGTCTCTTTCTTTTATACTTGGCTGAATATTTACTGAAGCAAATATCTGTGAAGAGCAAAAACAGCACTTTCAATATTTCATACAACATTAGTTGGAAAAGTAATTTGCTTAGTTTTGAAATTGTAACTTACTTGGTTGTGGAGGGTCTCGCACACACACACACACACACACACACACACACACACAGATCCTTACCAAAACATACATTACACACTGCCTATACAAATAATATGGCAAAAATATATATTGTAGTATAAGCCACGTGTTGTATCAAATTTGTTAAGTACTATTCCCCATTATATTCTATGAATTAATTCCTCACATAAGAACAAAACATACTTGCTTTAAATTCCTATGTTCCTAAATGATTTTTATTCTGGGCTACAGTAACAGTTAAGTTCCATTGTGAACATAATCAAATATAGCATTTATATTTTTAGACTCACTTTTTCTTGCCCTGTACAGATATGTACCCATGTAACATTTGTCCCATTTTCCACATTAATGAAACTGCAGGAAAATACTAATGATTATAAGTAGCGCAGATATGGTCACTACTAAAATGAAGTCCGCCTTCTGTGCTGATGGTCCCACACTTCATGTACTGCACCCCAAGACACATGCTAGGACGTGAAAATGGTTTTGTGAGAATTGACAAGATTATAAAATAGTGTTCTTACACAAGACTTACTGTGATTTTCGTTGTTCTAGTTGTGTTCATTGTTAGGTTACAATGAGAGAAACTAAGGTAAAAGGATTACTCTTTGTATAGTTTTTTTTTTTTTTTACATTTTCCTCCTGTTTATACTTTTACATACAATGGATAACATAACAATTAAAAACACATATCAGAAACTGAATAAAAAATCATAACAGTAACACAGATGTATGCGTATGATCCATTTTCAATAATAGACATTAAAACAAAAAAAGGAAATCAAGAAATGGTACTGTTTACTTTTACATAGCTATAAGCATAATACACTACGTTGATATTTATTAGGACTTATTCAATATAGGTTTCAGCATAGTCATCTTCAAGGTTCTCATCTTCGTCAGTATCCTGTTGGTACATAGTCTTAGTTAAGGCAGCATCTTTCCACCTTTGAATTATTCCCCGGAGGCACACATCCACATACTGCCACGAGGGCGACCGCCAATGCAAAAGAGACTAGAAGAGAAGAGATTAGACTGCTCCATCTCCAAAACAAATTCCCAAACAAGGAGGTGAAAGGATTGTACACCTGAATTCTTAGGTTGTTCTTCAGACAGTGCAGTCAGGTCTTATAGGGCTTAAGTAAAGCTGTTGTCTGGTGCAGTTTGATGAGGTTTGAATGTCCAGTATGAAACACTCCACAGACAACTACCTTTTCTGTTAACATGTCCAATACCTTTTGGTTCTGCCAAGACATTAATGATGTTGGAGCCAATTGCTCTGCTGTTCCTTTGAACCCTTCACTTAAAACTCAAGAGTCACTGTTGATTGTATTGTAGTACGTAGTAGTAGTGGTAGTAGTAGTAGTAGTAGTAGTAGTAGTAGTAGTAGTAGTATAAAGTTAAATCATTTATCCAGTTTAAATTTTTATTAATTGTAATCCACCACAAAAGGAATTATTTTTATCTAGCACCAATTTAGTTTGTAGCCTCATATATATCAGTAACACCTCCTGGGACCCCTATAGCAGCTATGCACATGCGGTCATCAAACTCCACCTGTCGCTTGTTACAGTGGTGTTTTGGAGTATCCAGATGTTGTAGCAACTGAGCCAGTGCCTTTGCTGAGAACACCTGGAACGTCATCAACAGCTGGATTATCACACATGATCCTGTTAGTCAGGTGGGAGTTTGGGTCTTAGTTTGTTTGTTTTTCACACAGCCGCCATACATCTAACCTGTTAACTGTTTGGTTCACAAACCAGAAGGGGGAGATCTTCTGATGTTAATGGTTTTTATTTAGTTTTATTTTTTATTAATTATTCTATTAATTCTTTCCATTAATCCTAAGGGGTTGGGTTAGGCACAGTGATTTAACCCTGATCTAACCCTATCATCCTACATGGGTGATAGGCACAGTGAGTTTTAAATTCTATTTTATTATCTTGAGCATCAGGATGTTAGAACATAAATATTTAAAGATAAGATAAACTTTATTGTCATTGCAACATCGTACAACGAGATTAAGGTGCCAACCAGTCTTTGCCATAAATATATATAGAATGAAAAGGAATAAAAAAAACAAAAAAACAAAAAACAGAATAAATAATCAGAGACAGTCAAAAGACAAAATAAGACACAAACAACCCTTCAAGTAATCAAAGAACATCACATCACATTGTGCTCCGGACCAGCTCTCACTCCCACAAGTGAGCATACTGTCACAGTTACAGTACTAGTGTCTATAGTCCGTTCTTTACAGTGTTTAATGTAGTTATTACTACTGGATAAAAGCTTTTCTTAAATCTGTCAGTCCTAGTTTTGATGGACCTGAACCTTCTCCCTGATGGCAACAGTTCAAAGAGAGAGTGTCCAGGGTGTGTAGTGTCCCTGAGAATGGTTTGAGCTTTTTTGAGGCAGCAGGAACTGTGAAGTTCTTCTAGAGGGAGGAGAGGGGAACCGGTGATCCTCTGTGCTGTTTTGATCACTCTCTGGAGAGCTGTCCTCTGAGCCACTGTACATCTGCTGAACCACACAGAAACACAGTATGTAAGGATGCTCTCAATAGAGCATCGATAAAAGGACACCAGCAGTCTCTGGGAGATGTTGTTCTTCCTAAGTACCCTTAGGAAGTGCAGTCTCTGCTGGGCCTTTCTTATCAGCTCAGAGGTATGTACTCCCCAAGTTAAATCCTCCTCTATGTGGACCCCCAAGAAGCGGAAGTGTGAATTATCCTATTCTGGTTGTTTTGCACCAACAATAAATCCTGAACAAAATGTTTTTGTAATTTAGTAAAATACCTGATTTATCATATGTACCATCCCTCCTGTTGAGACATGGCTAGAAATTGGATTTAGAGAAGGATGGATTAGTTTTGTGACTACAAACAGGTGAAATCAGGGTTTTTCTCTGCATCTTGTTTAAACTATTACTCTTGTTCAGTCTTGGGGAATTATCTTCGTTATTTGCATTAATTTGACCTGAATATCTAAGTGTTATATTTCAAAACTAGTTAAACTTATATTTAAGTTGTAGGGACAGAACTTATAAACTTAAAGTAAAAAAAAACAACTCATGTTTATAACTTAGAAATTATGGTGTTAATCGATAATTTCTTAGTGTTCGCTCAGCTCATTAAAGTTGAGTTGATGAAATACAAATCTAATCAGAATATTAGATTTCTCAGCATGTATTTGTCAAGTAAATGATTTTAAGAAACTGTTCTTAGGTACTTAGAGAAAATAGAAAGTTCTACGATGACTGTGTGTCTGTAGTACACACACATTAAATCACGGTTCTTTACTTTCATACCAGTATAAACTATTAGGACCATGATAGAGATGGGTGTCAAATTGATTCTATATCCCAGTACTTACAGTACCAAGCAGAAGCCAGTATTTTAAGTTTGATACAGTATCATGGTTGCTCTACTCAGTTTGAAGAGTTACTTCAGAATAACTGAGAAAACTATATAAACTTGTTGTGCAAGTTAACAAAACTGGGAACATTTTAAATATTAGAGCAAAGTGACATTATATCAATACAACAGTAAAGTCAAAGTAACCTAACTTGTTCCATGAACTAATAAACCTAAATCAACTAAACCAAAAACAGGTTTACACAGCAGACAATACTTCAAGATAACTTCTAGGTGTGTTAGAAGAAGAAATTGCATTTGTTAACTTGATAAAGCCGCCTTTGAAGTTGAAACTAGTACTGTTCCCTCTTCAGTGGTTAAGACAAAGTTGTTATCAAAAGATCATTTCTGTTCTATTTATATATACATATATACTGCCTTTTTAACTGTTGACAGTTAAATTATTGAGCTTACATTTGCGTTTTGGGTACAAAGTCTGTCTCCCCCTCTCTCTACCAAAAATCTCCTCAGTCCTCAGACCCTGTCAAACAATTCAAAGCTTCAAGACCTCAGTGACGGTGACATCTGGTGGACAACTGAAGCCATAGCAACCTCTAAAGGGCACGACTGAAGCTCTGGCACCGTTTCAATCCTATGACAGCAATAAAAGAAAAGTCAGTGTGGTTCATTCAAGTGTTTGGTTCATTCATACAAATAATGATTATATAGTCATTACAATAAAATATGCAGATGCTCTCTCCCATTTTCTAAAACACATTCCAGATTAACCCAAAGAATCAATGCAAATTATAAGATGGGTTAAATGTTAGTTAAGGGTTCATTAGGGTTTATTATCCCTGACAGGATTAGAGATCCTTCCTACTTTGGAAATGATCAGTGTTTGAATTCAGAAGCAGACAATTTAGTTGTCTTCACAAGTTTTTATTGAGAAATATAAAATTTTCTACTGTCGCAGGCTTCAGTCTAAGATGGAATGACATCGAAGCGCAAGTCCAGATTTCCTTCACGTCGGTGTAGAAACATTGTAATCAAATCAATGGCATTGTGTCAAGTAAAGTGGCGGATGACGTCGTCATTTGAAAAAAATCATCACGTGACAGGGGATTGTTATTGCACAAGTTCTTACATTAAAGGCAGCTGCTGTTGCTAGTGCAGTGGGAAAGACAACAGGGATCATAACGCATCTGTTCACAAAGTCAAAGAACCGAGTCAGAGCTGATGTCGGAATTACAGGTAAAAATCCAAGAGTTTGGGCCAAATCACATTGATCTACTCGCATTTACATCCCAGTATACAGTACAGGAAGCCAGCTGGGAGCTCTAGGCTTAAAATCAGTGTCAGGCGCGCCAGCCAAAATGTTCACGTGCACCAATTGTGTCTTATGAACATTTGTACCTTTCAAATGAACACGACAATACAAAATGGGAACCTTTGTGCATAAGACACACGTACAGTTTGGGGACACTTGGACTACGTTCAAGGGCTAAATGTCGTTCCTTGTACTCCACCACCAAGATATTACAATTCAATCGACCGGACCGCTGCTGCGTGGTGGTGGTGGTGGTTCGGCTGCCTCCATCTGGGAATCGCCGCTTCACCTCTGACAGGACGACTGAAAGAGCAGAGCACATATACATAAAGTCACAAAGAGCCTGGACAAACACCTCACTTATCTCTTTCTGTGTGTGTGTGTGTATTTATTAACACTGACAACATGTTCACATCAGACCACACAAGGAACCAGATCTTCTGTAATGTTATGGCCGTAATCAGAGGCACTAAACACACACACAGACAGACACAGACACAGACACACACACACACACAAACACACACACACAGACACACAGACACACACACAGACACAGACACAGACACAGACACACACAAACACACACACACAGACACAGACACACACACATTTATATGAATAGCAGGAATAAGGAGATGGGAGAGCTTCATGGGGAAACATTGGTGCCACAAACAATTGATCCGTTTTCCTTCTAACAGGAATGTTTCAGCCAAAAACACTGTACGAGTCTCTGATGCTTCAAATGTTTCCTTCCAAAGTTTGTTGACTGAGCTCTGTGTGCAGCACTTTGATTCAAGTCAAGTCAAAACAGTCCATGTTGGCGGTTGGAGTGGAATTAGCTTGAATTAAAAAAGAACTACAGGAAATAAGAACCAGGAAATACAGAAAAACTACACCTGTTAGGTTCAGTCACATTATGGTTCAAATGACCGTCGTCGTAGTGACGAAAGCTCACAGAAGGTTCCGTCGGAACTCTCGTCCTAGTGACATCACGCCCAGATCAAAGCCTCAGTGCAGTTGGACTGTGCACAGTGAAAACAGGAACCTGAAGCCACAGAGCTGAGACAAGAGAGAGGAAAGAAAGAATTGGAGAAACCCGACAAGTGAACCCAGCCTCTGCGGGCAGTAAAGGTACGTGGACTTTAGAGGGAATTGAAAAACATATGAAGGGGAAATTAGTGCGCGTCGCTTCAGCGCAATGGGGTTGGTTGGCAGCATCTGTTCATCTCTGCTGATTAACAAAGAGGACATTTTAACACTTGGACTACTGACTTTTCTGGTCATACCTAGGAGCCCGGCAAAGTGGTCAAATGACAACCTGGCCCCCTGTGGACAGCTGCTTTTTTTATGTATATTGGTGGAGGGGGGTTGTCGCTGACTTAGCACAAGAGGAAGGGAGGCCAACTGAAGCTCTGCCTCACCAAGACAAGTTATGGAGACATCCACACACATGTTGTTGTTTTTTATCCAAAGCGGGATGACAAGTCGTCTTTGGTGTTTTATCCGCTGATCACATAACACATACATAGAACTAACGAGCGCATCCACACAGTGAGACACAGAGCGGGACTGGACACCGTAACACGCTGTCGAAGCAGTTCTCCAAAGAGGGACGACAAGTTGTCTTTGGTTGCTTTCACACCTACAGGATTTAGTTCGATTAAATCGGACTCAAGTTCGTTTTCCCTCTTAGTGCGGTTCGTTTTGTCCGGTGTGAACACGGAAATCACACCGAGACCCCCAAAATGAGGTGGTCTTGATCCGCATCATCTAGCAAACTCTGGTGCGTTCCTCCTGGTGAGAACGCATACTGAACCAAAACGGGACCAAACGCTATGAATCACATGATTTAAGGACTTTGGGTAGTTTGTAGATTTTCCTCTTTTTTGTTTGTCCACCAAAAATATGCTGTCTGATTAATGGAGGACAAATGTGGAGACGTGAGGAGTTGAAGTGTCTCACACACACCAGGTCTAAAGACTCTGCAGGCGATGTAACATAAAAAACAATCAACGGGATCAAGGACCAATCTGTGTTAACATTTATAGTTAAAAATCATCTCTCTCCTGTCACACAAACGTACAGTAGTCCACAACACTTCACCTTCTTCCTGTATTTACCTTTTTTGTTCCCGCGGCAGAAATAATCTTACCAATAAGCGGAGAGGACTTTCTCACGTAGTTTTAAACTGACGCGTTTTGGTTTGTTTGGATTTTGTGAAACGAAACCGAACCGAAGAGAAACTAATAATAAAATTAATCCTCAAAAATACAACTTTCCTAATAATTCTGCACTCCCTGTAGTTCTAGTGTTGGGGCACGAGCGTTACCTCCCGTCTCCCCGGTAAACACTTAAAACTACAAATGTAAATTAAAAAGCAGGTTTCACTGACATAAGTTATTAAACAGGAACCAGGAGCCAAATGTAGCTTTAGACAGTAAAATCAAAGACAGTGAACGCAGCACACACAGGTAAATGTTTCCTAACTTGTCAGTGACAGTGTCAACTGTGTCAGTGTGTAACCAGGTCAGACGGTTGACGCTCGGATTAAAAACCTGCTGGAGGAAATTCCTCTCAAATGACTCGCATGTGACCTTCGTTAGAGCGCGCGGGTTAAACTCAGCGTGTTCGTGTCAACACCACACCCAGACGGCTGCACAGCTGATGGAGAACAACATGTTTACTGCTCCTCTCAGACAACACATTTAGATTTCACTGTATTCTACAGACTTCCTACATTTACATTCAGTCATTTATCAGACACCGTTATTCAAAGTGACTTACAAAGCAAATATCTGTGTTACAGGAAGTACAAGTACTCCACTCACTACAAGTACTCGTGTGTTAAATTAAATATTAATATACTGTGGTTAAAGCACTGGTTTATTTTATTTCATTTAATTTCTCGGGTTCAGTGATTTAAATAATTTACACAGTAACTCGACATGTGACTGCCGAGCTTGACTGTTGCAGTGATGGTTTAATTTGTTCATTTACAGAGGACACGACGAACAGGAAGAATTCATTGTTTTCAAATTGAAGTCACAACTTCAACTTCAATAACTTTATTTAAATGCTGTAAACACGTGGACCAAGCAATAAGAAAAGACGTTTATGAACTGAGTGGATGCTCAGTTTACAGGGACACATGAAGCTCGACAACACAGTGGAGAGGCACTAACCAGCCCCCCACCTCCCACATGTTCACGTGTCTGCAGACCAGTCGTCTCTCAACACTTGAAGCTGTGCAGCTCAGCTCATTATGGGTGAATGGCTCATTAGTAAGAGGGAACCTCGACCCGACCGCTTCCTTTCCTGCCGCCTTCCAACATTTGTACTAAGCCCAGTTCACACACACACACACACACACACACACACACACACACACACACATACTACCGAGGAGCTCAGGTTTGGCCCCTCTACAGGAAGCAGGTTCCACCCTCAGTTGTGTGCTGGTTCTCGGTTCCTTTTGACCAATGAGGGAACCACAGACACAAGTTTTCCATTTTAACTGCAGCAGTAGTAACGGTCTGACAGATGTGATTAGCTGCTATTTTCATCAGGTTTCAGCTTCATGCAGCTGCTTTAAGCTACGTTGGAACCGAGGAAACATAAAATAATGAGAATAAGTTATTATAAGAGTTTAAAGTTTGATTTCAGCAACACTTCCTGTTCCAGTTGTTTGTAATGAATCCTAATCCAGTCAATTATTACATTTCCCACTCGAGGCCTCGTCTTTAAACGCCTCGTTTTGTCTGAGGGACTCTGACATCTCTACTGTGAAAATGACTTTGTTAATAATTGTGTGTCACTGGTTTCAGTGGGACCTGAAATGGTTTTAGAAACTGTCTTCCAGTTATTCTCTCTCTGAGATTCCCAGGAACGTTGGGAACACTGCAGCACACAGCTGATTAGACTGAGGCTTAAACTGCAGCTGGTTAGCTTAGTTTAGCATAAAGACTGGAAACAGACCAGGTCTGTCCAAACCCCCACAGATTATAAAACTGCTGAGCTCCCACCACCACCCCCGCCCCACATAGGTGAGTCTCAGTGTGTCTGTGGTTGATTTCAAACAAAACCCTGTTTGGATGCCTGCTTGTTAACACAAGACGAACATGTTCAGACACAGTGATGCTGCTTTTCCAAACCTTTGAACAGGGAAAAGCACAAACCCCCAATTTAGACCCATGAAAACCTGCTCGGACACAAACTGACAGTTTCTGCTGTGACTGAACTTTGACCTTGTCCCGAGGGCGTCAGAGGAAAAGTCATGTTGAGCTCTCCAGGAATGAACTTGCTCCCCTGCCACAGCGCAGACTGAGCGGCAGTCACACATTAAATGAACCTCTGAAGGTCTCGGTTTGAGACTATGACACCTGAACAAACACCGGTTCCTGTCTCTTACATCACACAACCACGTTCTGCTGTCAGCGTCTGTGTGTGTCCTTCAGTAACTCAGCATAAAGGTGAATTCAAGCAGTTCTACAAGTACAGAGAGTGAAATCACTATTCAGTGATTGGTGTTCAGTACTGAGTACTCGGGGTTCAATACTGTGTTCAGTACTCAATCTTCAATACTCAGTATTCAGTACTCAGTACTCTGTGTTCAGTACTCTGTGTTCAGTACTGAGTACTTGGTATTCAGTACTCGGTGTTCAGTACTCAGTAATCTGTGTTCAGTGCTGAGTATTCGGTGTTCAATACTCTGTGTTCAGTACTCAGTACTCGGTGGCTAATGATTTAACAGAAAACACACTGTTGGTCATTTACACCTTCACTGATCAATTTAACCTTCAACATCAAAGATAAAATTACTTTTTAAAAGAATCCAGAACAGTTATTAAATATTTCTACCAGCACCGTGTATGATGGCTCTGTACTCTAATGTGGAGGGGGCAGCCTGATCCAGCCTGACTGCTGGACACTACTTAAGGAAGCTACCAAGACTCCCGTGGCTCCTTAGTGATACTAAGGTACTCTAAGGTACTGATACTCTAAGCTACTTGTCCAGCTAAACAAGGAGGGTTTTATGTGTGCTTGTGTAGTAAAATGTGTAACAACACTTTTCCAATTAGGCACTAGTGCAAATACTGTACTTCCACTCTAATCGGCTGAACCGTCTACAGAAGAACAGTTTTCAGTGTAAAACTGCCAGAGGTCAATGACGGGCAGCCAGGACTCATCAGCATCTTCATCATATGACGTGATCAATGACATCCACTGCTGCGTTGTCTGAAAAGGCTCATTCCCATCAGAGGATCTACGCTTTAAACTGGAGAACCAACTCCAGCACCTGTTGGTCTCCGTCAAACAACTGACATTCAGTCCCCCCTCTCTTTTAAAGGCTGCAGAGTTCATCGTGTCTGGAGGAAAGGCAGTGGCATGAGTTGAGGCAAGTTTGTACCGGTTTGTAGTACTAAATGTTCTCCGGAGCTGTTGTGGGAGTGTAACCACATTCTTTTTGATTGTGAAAACCAGCACGTGGGCGCGACGTCACCAGAGAAACACTGAGCTCTGACCTAGTTACCATTAAAATGTCGGACGAGTCATTTCAAAGAACTTGTGGAAGTCACTATGTTTTTCATACTTTATTACTTCCCCTCCTTAAAAGCACTGTGGGAGTCGTAGTTTCTGCAACCTCATTGTTTTTATAGACCTTTATTTGCATACGTTTGTTTTTGAATTATTATTTTTGTGCCTGTGACTGATTTCGATTCATTCTGACACCAGTATCATTGCTGTAATTGCTCCAAGTATTTTTGGACCTGGCTGTTCTTGTGTTCCTCTCAGAGAGGATCTGTCTTTTTTTTGAAAATGAATAATTAGATGTCAGCTTTGGTTTTGGTCCATTGACCCAACATGATCATGAATTCAACTTTTACAGAGGACTGGACTGAAATTAGGTTTTTATCAAATTCTCCTGAATCGGACTCGGCAATCGACTACTTACAGAGAAAAATCTCAATTAAAACGTATCAGAACCTCTTTTTTGTATGAGACTCATTCACCTGTAAAATTTGAGAGTTCATGGTTTTCACAGTCAAACATTAAAAGTCAAAGTTACATAACAGGAGGTTCTTTACGCTAAAGTCCAGAGCACAACCCAGCTGTCTGTTTTTTTTTCACTTGTGTCTGTTATATAACAACATTACTTCCCCTAGTACAGTCATAACACTCTTCTGTATTTAACGCACGGTAGCACGTGCACACTCCCGTTGTGTCCTGTGACCTGCTGTGTGGCTGGCCACTAACTGCAGGCTGGGTATTCTGTTCACTAATCTGATTATTAATCACTCATTAATCGGTATATACCTCCTGTGTGTGTCTCCAGGTGCATCTCACTCTTCTTCGTGGAGTTTCAGGCTCATTTTGGAGCTGACTACTCTGCGACAGCATGGATCCACAGTCTGTTAGACTGCACCACCATGCTCTGTGGTCAGTAATACTCACACAGACAGGCCAAGACTTAGCCCTACCTTCTGCCTCTCATGTATTTGAGTCACAGAGCTAACACTCCAGATACTCGGCGACTGTAACTATGTAGAACTATTCAAAGAAAACTCACCTATTCTGAAGGCGTTTCCTGAATCCCTGTAGACTCATCTAGGTGGTTTAGGTAAAAATTAAAAACCTGTGGTTAAACCCTGGAGTAAAGTGATAGTTTGTTTGTCAGGTACAATTTATTCTCCACAACAATAAAAATGGTGAAATGGAAAAAACAATGGTGAAACAATTATTCTGTGTTTTAATGTCCTTTTTTTTAAAAACTAAATTATACATTAATATAAAAACGGAAATATCTCATGGTGTTCCCCAAAGATCTATTTTAGGACACTACATTTTAGTCACTGGAGAAAAGCGAAAAACTTTCTAGGAAATGTCTCGAGCCAACATACACAAGTAGTAGTGGGAGGGGTTATAGTAGTAAGACTCATAGGTGCCTTGTGGAGCAGTATTTTTTGTAGTTAGTTTATACTATTAACAAATGTGTTCCGTATCAGCAGAGAAATTAATGTCGTACCCTGTCCACACTGATCCTCAGTCTATGAACAATGCAGCCTGTAGGAGCTGTGAAAACTCTGTACTCACACTGATGTGCTGTGTTTCTGCAGCCCCTGTTGGGAGTCTGGTTGGGAATCGCTGGTCTTGCCGGGTGGCTGTGATGTTGGGTGGAGTCCTCTCCTCCTGTGGCCTCCTCCTCAGTTCCTTCGCCACCAGCCTGAAGCTCCTCTACTTCAGCATGAGGATCCTGACAGGTAAGCACTCCCCAATTTCCCCCATTTATGTCTCCTTGTGTCCCTGCTGTGCAAGAATGCCCTTATTTTTTAGTAAGTTTTTACTAAACCTGACAAGATGGCGCCGGTGTTTGTGGCTGCTCGTCTCCTGTCCGTATTACTATTGGTATTTATTTATTTTCTGGCTCTTGGAACTCTACAGACTGAGTCTCTGCTGGTTTATGATCGTCAGTTCCTTCTGGATCTTCGACAAAATGTTAAGGATGTCCGTATATTCGATCCTTGTGGACAAAAAACTCTGCCGCCGCTCCTGTTGGGAATTCCGACTCACCTGTTTCGGACCTCGGCTCTTCTCTTTTGGCGAAAACGTCGCCGTGGTAAACGCAGTGGTCAGCTGGTGAGTCTGAAGACCTGCCTGGCTCGCTCCCCTTGTTTCTCCCGAGCAGGACACGGATTGCACCCTCCCTTCGTCGTACCCTGGCGTTTCCTGGACCCCATCGGAGCCTGCCTGACACCTGTTGCAGGTAGTGATGAGATCGTCCAGCCTCTTCGCCCCCGCTCTCCTCGGCCTCGCCAGCGCGGAGTAAACCCCCGTAACCTAAGGGCGCTTCCTCGGATCTCCTGTTCTAAACCACAAGCCCCAGTCAGAATCGGCCTGGTGAATGCCAGGTCGCTGACCAACAAAACTTTTATCCTGAAGGATTTCTTCTGCTCCCATGGATTGGACTTCCTCTGTGTGACAGAGACTTGGGTCGGTACTGGTGAATGCAGCGCTCTTGTCGAACTTTTACCGGCTGGATGTTCCTACTTCAACACCCCGCGGACGTCGGGCCGTGGAGGAGGAACAGCGACTGTTTTTAAAAACCATTTTAAATGTAAACAGCGCGTTTTGTCTACTTCATATTCCAGCTTTGAGGTAACTCTATTTGAGGTGGGTCGCTCTGACCCAGTACTGTTTGCTGTCATCTACCGACCTCCCAGATACAACAAGGATTTTTTAAATGATTTTTCTGAATTCTTGGCTGAAATGATGCCAAACTATGATCGTCTCCTTATTGTTGGTGATTTTAATATACATGTGTGTTGCCTTTAAAAACCGCTGGTGAGAGACTTTTTAGCTATTATTGACTCTTTTAATCTGGTGCAATGTGTGGCTGGTCCCACACACAATCAGGGACATACATTAGATCTGGTTCTCTCTCATGGCTTGTCTCTGTCAAACTTAAAGACCTGCATTAATGTCTTTTCTGATCACCTGTCCATTTTATTTGATGCTGACTTTTCCTGTGCAGCAGTTAAATCACCTGCTCCTACTCAGCTGTGTAGGATTTTTAATTCTTCTACTGCTGGTCAGTTCTCTGCTGCCTTTAACCAGCTATGTCCTCCCTCTGGCACGACTGTTGATCTTACAACAGAGGAACTCAGCTCCTGGTTTCACTCCTCCTGTTGTACCCTACTGGACACCGTGGCACAACTAAAAACTGTGTTGCCTAAAGTTAAATCTGAGCCTTGGATCAGCAGCAGGACTCGTGAAGCTCGGCAAAAGTGTCGACAAGCTGAGCGCAGGTGGAAGAAGGATGGTCTGCAGGTCTCTTTTCAAATTCTAAAGGGTTGTTGGCATCAGTATCAAAATACTGTTAAAGATGCTAAAAAAGAATACCTTTCAAACATTATTGCATCAAATAGCAAAAATCAACGTGTGTTATTTAAAACAATTGACTTTGTCTTAAACCCGACAACAACAGTGTGCTGCCTGGAATCCTCTGCTGAAATGTGCAATAATTTCCTGCACTTTTTTACTGAGAAGGTTGTTGCCACAAGGGCCTCCATTTCAGCTCCTGCTGTTGATCCATCTGATTGTGCTCCTTGTTTGGCTGTGTTTGATACGCTTGAGCCGGTAACACTCTCACTTTTGGAGGAAGTGATGAGCCACATCAAGCCATCGGGCTCCCCTCGAGATGTTCTTCCTCCTCATTTTCTTAAAGAGGTTTTCCCCATTGTAGGACAGTTGGTTTTGTCCATTATAAATGGCAGCCTGATTTCAGGTGTTGTCCAGGCAAATTTCAAACATGCAGTGATACAACTCCTGCTTAAGAAACCAGGTCTTGACCACACTGAGTTGGCAAATTTTAGGCCCATCTCCAAGCTGCCTTTTATCTCTAAAATCCTAGAGAAAATTGTTTATGCACAGTTGAAATCTTTTTTAGTTGAGCAAAATCTTTTAGAGGTTTTTCAATCTGGTTTTAAAACCCTGCATAGCACAGAGTTAGCATTGCTAAGGGTTTTTAATGACATTCTCCTGGCAACTGATGCTGGTGATTTTGTGATCCTTGTTTTGCTGGATCTCACTGCTGCTTTTGATACTGTGGACCATAACATTTTATTATCTCGACTGCAGCATCTGGTGGGCATTCATGGTACCGCTTTAGAATGGTTTAGGTCCTATTTGGCGGACAGAACCATAAGTGTGAACCTTGCTGGTTCTGAATCATCTTCAGCTCCCCTGTTATATGGAGTTCCTCAAGGGTCAATTTTAGGGCCTCTCCTTTTTTTCCCTTTACCTACTTCCTCTGGGTTCCATCCTAAGGAAGCATGGTATTTCTTTTTATTTTTATGCTGATGACAGTCAAATCTACATGCCACTAAACAAAAGTGATGACTTCTGCGTAAAATCATTTCTGTCTTGCATTGATGACATTAAGGAGTGGATGGCCCTAAGTTTTTAAAGTTCAACAATACAAAAACTGAGGTGATGTTGATCGGTCCAAATGGCCTCGGTAAACCCTCCTTGGTTGACCTTGGCCCTTTGGCACAGTTTGAGACGCAGACTGTGTCAAACTTAGGTTTTAAGATGGACTGTGATTTTAAATTGGTTCATCAAATTAGTGCAGTTGTAAGGTCTGGCTTTTTCCACCTTAGGCAGCTGGCTAAAGTAAAGCCTTTCGTAACACGGCAGCACTTTGAAACAGTAATCCTTGCCTCTATTACATCTCGGCTGGATTACTGTAATGCACTGTATTTTGGTGTAAATAAATCCTCCATTGCACGTCTCCAACTGGTCCAAAATGCAGCTGCTCGTCTCATGGTTGGGCCACGAAAAAGGGGGCACATAACTCCCATCCTGACATCTCTCCACTAGTTGCCTGTGCATTTTAGAGTTCATTTTAAAATGCTTTTATTTGTTATTAAATCTTTACACGGTCTTGCCCCCACTTATCTAGCTGAGCTACTTATCCCCTATGCTCCTTCCCGGTCTCTCAGGTCAGCTGACCAGCTCCTCCTGACAGTACCAAAGTCAAGGCGGAAGCCTAGAGGGGACAGAGCTTTTGACGTTGCAGCACCCAAATTATGGAATGCCCTACCACTGCACATTAGGCAGGCACCTTCATTGTCCATTTTTAAAACTTACTTGAAGACTTATTTTTACTATCTGGCTTTTAATTCAGCATGAAGACTCTGTGTTTGTTCCTTTGTTTTATTCTTTTGTTTTTATTGTCATCTTATTTATTATTCATTGTTTTAAGTATTGTCTTAATTGCTTGTTTTTCTTTTGACTAACTGTGTATAGCAATTTGGTCAGCAAAAGCTGTTTTTAAAGGGATTTATAAATAAAGTTGAGTTGAGTTGAGTTATTTTGCAGAACTGTCACTTTTCAAAAGGTCAGTCTTTAACCCCCAGAACAGAAACTGTTCATGATTACAAAGAAATGATGTCTCATTTTAAAAATGTCTCGCCAAAAGTCTTTGCTCTAAAACTTTCCACAGATGTCCTCAGTTCCTACAAATGTTTGTCTTCAAGGTCTGGGTTTCGCTCTCTGTTACACCCCGGCCATCGCCATGGTTGGCTGTTACTTCCGGCAAAGGAAGGCATTGGCTTACGGCATCGCCATGTCCGGAAGCAGCATCGGGACTTTTGTGTTGGCTGCAGCTGTGCAACAACTCATCGAGCAGTACTCTTGGAGGGGGGCGCTGCTGGTCCTCAGTGCTGTTGTTGTCAACCTCTGCGTTTGTGGGGCCCTGCTATGACCAATCACACCGCAGGAGAAAGTGGTGGAGTCGTTGTCGATCCTGGATGAGAAACATGGTGAGGAGCAATGATAACTCAGATCATTGTCTTTGTGACGATGCTACTTGTTCATCATGGCAGCAACCTCACACTATCCAAACCACAACTTCCCTGTCAGATACTAAATAGAACAGCACTGAGACCTCAACATCATCAGCTCCACCCTGTCTCCTCCTGCAGGTTTCACCTCATCGCAGGAAGCCGACCTTGCCATAAAACCCTTCAGAGAATCTAAAGACAGACTTTTGTCATCTGAAAAGTTGCCATCACTGTAGCCAGGGAACATTACCCCTGACCTCAAGAGGAGGAGGTGCCTCAGCTACTTCCTGTCCAGTAAGTAGTACCGTTTCCTCCTGCTGCCGGACTTCCTGGGCCTGGTTGTGTCCTTCCTATTTCTGGCCAGTGGCTGCAGTCTCCCCTTCGTCTACCTGGTGCCCTATGCTCTGAGCGCCAGTCTCAGCCACCAGAACGCTGCCTTCCTAATGTCCATCATCGACATCGTGGGGAACATCACCTTCGGCTGGCTGACAGACCGGAGGCATGATGATTGAGCCGACTAATGTGAATCGACTGTACTTTGTCTTTAGATTAACTGGTCTTTAATGAGTCATCCAGGTGGAGCTGACCATTAGCTTCAAACCAACATGCTGCCTCCACCCGTCTATTCTCACGCTGGATGGTTTTCTTGTTATTTAACATGTAAACGTGTTTCTCTGGCTGTTCCAGGTGTCTGAAGCCATACGTCTGGTCTGCTACATTTTCTCGGTGGGGATGGATCTCTGCTGCCTCTTCGCACCATTGCTTTGTTCCTTCCCACTCCTCATTCTCATCGCGGTTCTCTATGGTTACTTCGATGGCGCCTATGTGGCTCTGATCCCTGTCGTGAGGTCGAATGTGGTGGGAGCTTCATACCTCCCCTCAGCGCTGGGTGTAGTCTACTTCCTCCACGCCATCCCTTACCTCATCAGCCCGCCAATTGGAGGTGAACAATCAACATCACTCACACTGCTTCATGCACCTCATTTACAATCTCCTGCTGATCAACTGCCTTTTTTCACCTAAGAAACATTGCTAAAATTAGGAGCATCCTGTCCCAAAGTGAAGCTGAAAAACTAATCCATGCATTTGTTACTTCCAGACTGGACTATTGTAATTAATTATTAATAGTTTGTCCCAATAACTCATTAAAGAGCCTCCAGTTAATCCAAAATGCTGCAGCCAGAGTTGTGACTGGAATTAGCAAGAGAGATCATATTTCTCCAACGCTTCTCTCCATTGGCTCCCTGTTAAATCCAGAATTTAATTTAAAATTCTTCTCCTCACTTATAAATCCCTTAATAATCAGGCTCCATCTTATCTTAAAGAACTCATAGTTCCATATCTTCCAAGCAGAACTCTACGTTATCAGACTGCAGGTTTACTTGTGGTTCCTAGAGCTTCCAAATGTAGAATGGGAGGCAGAGCCTTTAGCTATCAAGCCCCTCTCCAGTGGAACCAGCTCCCAGTTCAGGTTCTGGAGGCAGACACCCTCTCTACATTAAAGACTAGACCTAAAACTTTCCTTTTTTATAAAGCTTATAGTTAGAGATGGATCAGGTGACTCTGAACCATCTCTTAGTTATGCTGATATAGCTTAGTCTTCTGGGGGACCTCTACTGATAAACTGAGCTCCTCTCCTCTCTCCTTTCTCATATATCAATGCAAATGCCACTATTGCATGTCATTAACTTTGTGTCTCCTCTCTCCTGTAGTTGTGTTTCCTCCTCTCTGTCTCCCTCTCTCTGTACTTTTCTGCAGGTATCCTCGGCCTGGAGCTGTACATCTCCAGAATCCAGTTCATCCACCCAATTTTCTTGCTGCTTGTTGTTGTCTTTATTGCCTGCTGTTCTTTTCTCTCTCCTCTTTCCACTCACCCCAACCGGTCGAGGCAGATGGCCGCCCACTATGAGCCTGGTTCTGCTGGAGGTTTCTTCCTCTAAAGGGAGTTTTTCCTCTCCACTGTTGCCTAAAGCTTGCTCAAATGGGATTGATGGGTTTTCTCTATAATTTTTTGTATAAATATTTTCTGTAAGGTCTTACACCTTAAACACTGTAAAGTCCATTGAGATAACTTCTGTTGTAAATTGGCGCTATACAAATAAAATTGAATTGAAAATTGAATTTAATTATCTTCTGTTACCCCACCCGGCCTGAGGGGGGGAACACACCTACTTATCAGCTGTTGACTGATGAGCACTGATACCAGTGTTTGTCTTTTTCTTCAACATCTGTTGCTGTTCAAACTGAGTTTAGGACTTTGTCCTGTGACATTACTCAGAGTTCAATGTTCTCTTACATTGATTTTCAAATATTCAAATCTCCAACTTTTTTAGCATCAATGTACACAATCCAGTTTCAGAGACTGTTGAACCTCCACTAAAAGGTGAAGACACAGATCTGGTAACTCACTGTGATTTTATTATGGCTGTCACCTTGTTTAAAAACCTCTTAAGACCCAAGCTCTAATTTAATATTCATTTTTTACTATAGTATAAAAACTAAGCATCATCTTTTCACAAACAGTTTGAGGAAGACATCATATGTCTACAACAGCAAATAATAACACATTCAAAACAGTTTGCATTAAAAACTAGCAGTGCCCTTCTCTTGACACACCTGTTTGTGAAAGGCTGTGTAACAGTTGTGATCAGCTAGAACGCACAAGAACCCAAAATGTGATGTACACGCATGTTTACGCCAGATCCTAAGAGGTTCAATGGCTTAAATCTGAATGTGAATCTCTTTATTGACAGTGACGTGAACCTGTGTTGAGTTATAAGTTTGCTCCGTCCAACGACGTACTTACAGTGAAAGCCTAAGTTATTATTTAAACCCTTACCTGTTTCTGGTTTAACTGCTTCCAAAAGTACAAAGACTACATCTCTGGGACCCACCATGCTGAACAGAGGTAATTTACCCCCTTTATTTGGTGCTGTCCCACCAGCTGTAAAGCAGCTGTGGTGAAACGTCAGCTGAACAAAATCTCACCAGGATCCAGAGTCACTGAATAATTATCAACCATTATCTCTGGTCTCCTGTTCTCCTCCTGTGCAGGTATTGGGACAATTCAAGCTAACCAGCTTTTAGTTCACATCTCAAACAGTAATCTTTTTTCGATGTGATGAGTTTATAGAGTGACGTGTGGATTCACGCAGATATGGGACAAATTGTCCAAAGCACCTGCAGCAACACAACAGGACCTATTGGACAAGACTGAGACAAATTTTGAATGTCATTAGTCTTTTAGGTTATTCCTGACAGCAACACTTTAATCTGTGTTTGCTGCTTCTCAGTGGTGACGTCCACGTTCACATTTCTTCCTCACTCAGTCATTGGGCACTCAGAAACTTTATTAATGTGATTTATTTAGAATATTTTGTTCATTACTGACCACTGGACAAATGCTCTGGATCGCGTTGGTGAACTAAACTTTAGAACCAAGATGCTACCAAGGCTACAAGCCTCAGATCCAGACAAACTGGGTAAGTAAGACAGATTGTTCCCTCATAAAATGTAGCTGATGTTTCTCAACAGCATATCTTTAAAATAATAAATTAATAAAATTCCATGTACTGTTCCAGTGAAATTAAACGGCTTTGTTTGAACAGGAACACAGACAGGATCTACCTAAGGAAAGACAGACCATCATTGGGTCAATAAATAGGATGATGGTTATAAAGAGTCTGTTTTATGTTTTATGATACTTCTTTGGAAGTAGTTCTCTGGAAGTGTGATCGTGCTTCATTGAATGTGTGTTTCTGAGTGTTCCACCTGCTGTGATGTTAGCCAGAGCTTGTACACAGTAAAAACTGTGAAAAACAAAAAGTGCCTTGATCTACGTTTAACATATCAGGTGTAAATACCATCAGATAAAGCTGAAATTTGGAATGATTAGATCTTTTTGTCTTTTGTCTCTTTTGATCTTTTGATGTTGAACCCAAATGTGTTCTGTGAACAGCTAAGAATAGTCTTACTGTACTTTTAGAGACAACCACCAAATGTTTTATCACCACCAAACTTTTTTTTATTTTGTTGTTTCTCCTGTGTTCACACAGACTCCCATCAGGAATTTGATTAACTCAGTTTGGTAGAAGTCTGACTATGAAGGTAAGTTTGTAAAATCAAATGTGACTCCTCAAAGGTGCATTCTGCATCTGGACACCAGTCCTGGCTCTGGTATTAGCAACCTGAAGGTTCAGGGCTTTATTTTCTTCACCAACAAAGACTATCAACCAACAGGACCTTTACAGTAACACTGTACAGCTCCATGTCAAACAATACGCAGCTCAACATTGCTGATAAGACTGTGACACACCACAGCCAAACACTGAACATAGTTTAAGACTCCAAGACTGACAGAAGACCTCAAAGAGGTTTTAAACCAGTTTAAAGAAGATAAGAATAAGAATGTTTTTGCCGACAGTAAATATGGAAACCAAATCTAAAAGCACCCTCCCTAAGTGTGTGCTGTTATAAATTGAAAAATTATTCTGTTCCAGATATTAGTCATCATCCTCATCGTGGTTCCAGTGTTGACCTGCTGCCAAGATGTCCCCAAACCAGTGGACTGTAGTGACAGGAGTGTACACCATCTATCATCTTGGAGAAAGGTCAGCTGTCCAGGTAAACTTCATCCTGTATGGGAGAGTTTTTGCAGGCAAAGAAAGCATTCAGGTCAAGAGACAGGGAGGCAGCAAAGAGGGTCTAGAGACTGCTGTCTGTCAGGATCAGGGACGGGAAGGAGGCTTAGGTCGCTTTCACACCTTAATTCGTTTGCTTTGGTCCGAATCAGTTAATGAGTTTGTAACACTGTATCAGTTTCTCTTCGGTTAGGTTTTGTTTTACACCGAGTAAAAATCCAAACGAACCAGAACACGTCACTGCAAACTACGTGAGAACGTCCTCTCTTCTTATTGGTCAGATTGTTTCTGCTGCGGGAAATAAAAAGTAAATACAGGAAGAAGATAAAGTGTTGTTCTACTGTACGTTTGTGTGACAGGAGAGAGATGATTTTTAACTATAAATGTTAATGCAGATCGATCATCCCGTTGATTATTGTTTATTACGTTACTTCGCTTGCAGAGTCTTCAGACCTGGTGTCTGTGAGACACTTCACCTCCTCACGTCTCCACATTTGTCCTCCATTAATCAGACAGCATGTTTTTGTTGGACAAACGAAAGAAATTGGAATCTACACACTACCCAAAGTCCTAAAAGCACAAGATTCATAGCGTTTGGTCCTGTTTTGGTTCGGTATGCATTCCCACCAGGAGGACCGCACCAGAGTTCGCTAGATGATGCGGATCGAGACCACCTCATTTTGGGGGTCTTGGTGCAGTTGTTTTGGTCCGCACTCGAGTGCGATTACCATGTTCACACCTGACAAAACGAACCGTAATAAGAGGGAAAACGAACTTGAGTCCGATTTAATCGAACTAAATCCTGTAGGTGTGAAAGCAACCTTACAGGAGGAGACTAGAACACAGCCTTCTTCATAACACCAGGGAGGCTCGATCATCCAGCTCCAAGCTTCAAATAGGCTCAGAGTCAAATGTACTTTCTGAGGAGACGCAGGTCCTTCAGCACCATGCTGAGGATGTTTTATGAGTCTGAGGTTTCAGCGACATCTTCTATGCTGTGGTTTGCTGGGGGCGGCAACATGAAGGTGTCAGATACTAACAGGCTAAACAAACTGATTAGGAGGGCTGGTTCTGTTCTGGGGGTGGAGCTGGACCCTCTACATGTTGTAGCTGAGAGGAGGATGCTGTCTAAACTCCTCTCAATCCTGGACAATCCCTCCCACCTACTGCACAGTGTGTTGGACAGAGGAGCACGTTCATCCAAAGACTTATTAACATTAAGTGCTCCACAGAGAACCACAGGAGATCCTTTATCTACCTGAGACCATCAATCTCTACAATCCTCCCCCTCTGCAAGGAGTGGGGGAACTGATGGTTGATGTTTTATAACTGCTGTCATTCCACCCTGGACTGTAATTATTGATCCATTTTCATTCATCTCACATATCCTGTACATATACTGAGTTTTCTGTATTGATGTTATTGTGTATTTATGTTGATGTGGATCTTTCCTGGTTGTGGTTCCTTTTCTTTCTGTCTGTGTTGAGAACAGCTGTAATGAGGCAAAACAATTTCCCTCTGGGATTAAAAAAGATTTTTGAATCTTGAATGTGATTCATAGTAAAATAATTTCTGAGATATTATTTAGTAACAAATATCTGTGTGTGTGTGTAGGTGTACTGTGACATGGACTCATCAGGAGGAGGATGAATGGTGAGTATTTGAACTGAACATCAGTAAGAACACTTCCTGTTGGACTGTCACAATAAATCTTCGCCTTGTTGTCTAGAAAAAAACAACCTGTTCCCAGGTGTTCCAGAGGAGGATAGACGGTACAGTGAACTTCTACAGACCCTGAGATAACTACAAGTTTGGGTTCGGTGACCCTGCTGGAGAGTACTGGCTCGGTGAGACCTGAAACCAGACTGACTTGTTACTACATAAAATTCACAGTGTAGTAAGTACAAATACAGCAGCATGTCCTGTTCATTTGTTTTAGTTTTATGCTGACATTTACCATATCTGTAGACTTGATGGACAGGATCAAACCATGTCTTAAATTTGTGTGTGTCCAGGTCTGGATAACATCTACTACCTGACAAACCAGAGAAAGTCCGAGCTGCTGGTCTGACTGACTTGTTACTACATGAAATTCACTGTGTTTAAAATAAATTCTGTTTTGAAAAACCACAAACAGGACGTTAAAATATATGTGTTCTATATTCTTGGAGTCAAAAACAAATAACTGCACTGTCTACATCTTTGTGTGTGTCCAGGTCTGGACAACATCCGCTACCTGACAAACCAGAGAAAGTCCGAGCTGCTGGTCGACATGCAGGACTTTGATGGCAAAAAAGCGTTTGCTCGTTACTCCTCGTTCTCCATCAGTGGAGAGTGTGATGGATACAAACTAAATGTGTCTGGATTCACTGATGGAGGAGCAGGTGGGTTATCAGACACAGGTCGTATCTGTTTTCACTATGATTAGATTATACATCTATGATATGTTGATACCTTGAAACAGAATAATGGTCAGCAGCATCTTCATTACTGGTGGAAAAATAAAACACGTGGAAAATGAAAAGAGTTCCAGGATTAACAGAGAGAATCACCTCAGCTCATCTCCCTTCATTAACTTGTGTCATGGTGACTTTTTCTAACCAATGAAAACCAAATGAAGTATGACAGTAGAAACAGTCCTCACTGTGTTGGTTAACCCACAGGTCGTTTTATTGTCCCCTGTAACAAGAGCAGCAGCGATCAGGTCTGTGTTTCTGAGACTTTGGATCCTCAGACTCGATTGGTTCTTGGAGTCTAAGTAGACAAACCAGTGACAAACTGTGCTGCCTTCAGTTCATTTGTGACTTTAAATGTTTTTGTAGGAGACGCCCTGACTTATCACAGCGGACAGAAGTTCTCCACCTTCGACAAAGACCAAGACTCTTGGGCCAACAACTGTGCCAGATCATTCATGGGGGCGTTCTAGTACAACAGCTGCCACTTTGCAAACCCTAACGGCGCTTATCGCTGTGGGGGCTGATGGTACTCTTCATGGTGTTGGAGTGGAGTGGTACCACTTTAAGGGTCACCATAACTACTCCCTCAAGAGCATCAACATGAAGATCCGTCCTATGCAGTAAATGTCCACAACAAACAGACAGCAGAAGATCTGACGTTGATCTATCAAGTATTGATCTTTAGAAACAACTCGCTGCTCTCATATGAAGAAGGATGAGGCGACTGTGTAAAAATAATCTACTGCAGCTGCTACAGTGCTCTGCAGACATCTGGATGTTTTGTCGGTAGCTTCTGTCTCAGTGTATTAAAGGGTTTGAAATTGTCAGGAGATTGTCACCTATGATGAAATTCACCTATGATGATTTCACTCCTTGCTAAGAAACCCTGCAATCAGACAGATGAGACACAGACAGCGTATTCTTTGTACAAAGGGCACCCTCCTCAGTGTAACACCCTGAGAGAGTACACCGAGGGAGTTCCTTGGTATTTTATTTATAGTCATGTGACATAAGAATGTACACAGTGTGAGTGGGAGGGATTATGTGTATGTGTGTATGTCTGTGTGTGTGTGAACCGGGCTATTCCGGTCCTGGGGTCCGTCAGTTATGTGTGTATGGGTGAAGGCTGTGTATAAATCAAAACAATGATAGCATGAGTAAAGAGTGTGACAATATGATTAGCTGTTTCACAGTTTTCTCTTAACAGAAATGTACCAGGACTCTGTGATACGACCTTTTCACATACTGCAGCAACATTTGTTCTTCTGTTTCTTCCTTCTGGTGCATTTGTGTTTTTAATATACTGTGACATTTTTAAATGAAATAATGTCTTTCAATAGTTTTGTCACAAAGTCAGTGAGTCCTCAAAGTGAAGGAGGACAACACATTTGGGTTTCTTCAGTGTTATACAATCCATGAGTACTGTATTCACACTGGAGCGCGTGGAGCAAGTTTTCCCCCATTTACCAAAGTGTTGTATGGTTGTGAAACAGCAGCTGCTCAGTCACGTGTTGATCTTTGGAACATAAATACAGCTGAGAGACAGTGAACCCTCCACATGACTCACCGACTTCACATTAATTGGCTGAACTCTAACAATGAAGGTAGCTTTATGTTGTCAACGTCCTCAGCAGTGTCTCACTTTGTATTTGAAGTTTGTCCAATGATTCTATCAACACAAATAACAACATGTCCTCTGTTCCAGACAGTACCAGTCCTCTTCCTCCTGCTGGCTCCACTGTTGACCAGCTGCTCAGAGCTCTACAGACCAGTTGACTGCAGCGACATCCGTCAACGAGACAACAGCTCACCCAGTGGAGTGTACACCCTCTATCCTCTTGGAGAAAGGTCAGCTGTCCAGGTAAGCTCCGTCCTGTCTGGGCGACAGGTTAATGTCTAGAAGAAGAAGACGGTGTAAAGATGAGACCACGAGGACGGATTCTGACAGAAACACACTAACAAGTAGTTTGTAGTAGTGGATGTGGTTTTAGATCCTAACTAATAAATGTGTGTGTGTGTAGGTGTACTGTGACATGGACTCATCAGGAGGAGGATGGACGGTGAGTATTTGAACTGAACATCAGTAAGAACACTTCCTGTTGGACTGTCACAATAAATCATCACTTTGTTGTCTGGAAAAAACAACCTGTTCCCAGGTGTTCCAGAGGAGGATGGACGGTACAGTGAACTTCTACAGACCCTGGGATTACTACAAGTTTGGGTTCGGTGACCCTGCTGGAGAGTACTGGCTCGGTGAGACCTGAAACCAGACTGACTTGTTACTACATGAAATTCACTGTGTTTAAAATAAATTCTGTTTTGAAAAACCACAAACAGGACGTTAAAATATATGTGTTCTATATTCTTGGAGTCAAAAACAAATAACTGCACTGTCTACATCTTTGTGTGTGTCCAGGTCTGGACAACATCCGCTACCTGACAAACCAGAGAAAGTCCGAGCTGCTGGTCGACATGCAGGACTTTGATGGCAAAAAAGCGTTTGCTCGTTACTCCTCGTTCTCCATCAGTGGAGAGTGTGATGGATACAAACTAAATGTGTCTGGATTCACTGATGGAGGAGCAGGTGGGTTATCAGACACAGGTCGTATCTGTTTTCACTATGATTAGATTATACATCTATGATATGTTGATACCTTGAAACAGAATAATGGTCAGCAGCATCTTCATTACTGGTGGAAAAATAAAACACGTGGAAAATGAAAAGAGTTCCAGGATTAACAGAGAGAATCACCTCAGCTCATCTCTCTTCATTAACTTGTGTCATGGTGACTTTTTCTAACCAATGAAAACCAAATGAAGTATGACAGTAGAAACAGTCCTCACTGTGTTGGTTAACCCACAGGTCGTTTTATTGTCCCCTGTAACAAGAGCAGCAGCGATCAGGTCTGTGTTTCTGAGACTTTGGATCATCAGACTCAATTTGTTCTTGGAGTCTAAGTAGACAAACCAGTGACAAACTGTGCTGCCTTCAGTTCATTTGTGACTTTAAATGTTTTTGTAGGAGACGCCCTGACTTATCACAGCGGACAGAAGTTCTCCACCTTCGACAAAGACCAAGACTCTTGGGCCAACAACTGTGCCAGATCATTCATGGGGGCGTTCTGGTACAACAGCTGCCACTTTGCAAACCCTAACGGCGCTTATCGCTGGGGGGCTGATGGTACTCTTCATGGCGTTGGAGTGGAGTGGTACCACTTTAAGGGTCACCATAACTACTCCCTCAAGAGCATCAACATGAAGATCCGTCCTATGCAGTAAATGTCCACAACAAACAGACAGCAGAAGATCTGACGTTGATCTATCAAGTATTGATCTTTAGAAACAACTCGCTGCTCTCATATGAAGAAGGATGAGGCGACTGTGTAAAAATAATCTACTGCAGCTGCTACAGTGCTCTGCAGACATCTGGATGTTTTGTCGGTAGCTTCTGTCTCAGTGTATTAAAGGGTTTGAAATGTTCCAGGACTCTGTGATACGACCTTTTCACATACTGAAGCAACATTTGTTCTTCTGTTTCTTTCTTCTGGTGCTTTTGACAAAGACCCAGTGGTTTTGAGTGCTTCCTTGATGTGTTTGTGTTCCTTCTTCTTTCCCTCTGTTCGTGTAGGCTCTAATCATTCTGACCCTTTAATGCTCTTTGTAAAATATTATTTAAAATAAAATCATAGAAATTTAGGAAATACCTGCCTTCATCAATTCAACATTCAAAGTGCTGCTGGAAAAGTAAGTGAACTGAAATTCAACATGGATTTGTCCAAGTTTTCAAACAAATAACTTTTTAGTTATAGAACTGCTATAAAAAATCAAATCACAGTGTCACACTGTGTGGATGCGTTCGTTAGTTCTATGTATGTGTTATGTGACCAGCGGATAAAGCACCAAAGACGACTTGTCATCCCGCTTTGGAAAAAAAAAATGTGTGAATGTCTCCATAAGATCTCTTGGTGAGGCAGAGCTTCAGCCGGCCTCCCTTCCTCCTGTGGAAAGTCAGCGACAAAAAGTCAAAGAGATCCAGTTACACATTATTTTTGGAAGCAAAGGGTCCAGAAGACTCTACATGTCTAACTATTTACTGCCATACATTATCAAGTAGCCTGCATGTAATCAGTACCTGACTGTCAAATCACATGAATTCAGTACAATTCAAAAACCTTTGGACAAATGTATTGTTATGTAACATCCAACTGAGCGTGTGGCTCCAGATCCTGGTGGACTGCTCATACTGGGCTCTGAGACGAGCAACTTTCTAAGATTGCACTTCAGATTTGAGTGGGTATGTGTGTTCAAAACCTTGGTGTTTGGTCTCATGATGCCGTTTGACAAGACAGTTGGGGAACATGTCAGACACACTGCTGTGTCTGATATGTGCTCCCAGTGGGTAATATGACCAAAAAGGCGTCTGTCTATTCCCAATTAAAAACTCTTTGCTGTCCACTTTTCTCTTTTTGGACATTTTTATATCTATCTCTTCTTGTTTCAGTCTCACCTTCCTTTCATCAACTTTCTCCTCTCTGTCTCTCTCCTCTCTGTCGCAAGTTTCTCTCCTCTCTGCCGCCTGTGTCTCTCCTCTCTGTCTCTCTCCTCTCTGTCTCTCTCCTCTCTGTCTCTCTCCTCTCTGTCTCTCTCCTCTCTGTCGCCTGTATCTCCCCTCTCTGTCGCCTGTGTCTCTCCTCTCTGTCGTCTGACTCTCTCCTCTCTGTCGTCTGGGTCTCTCCCTCTCTCCTTTCTGTCGCCTGTGTCTCTCCCTGTCTCCTCTCTATCCTCTGTCTCTCTCTCCTCTCTGTCTCTCCCTCTCTCCCTCTCTGTCGCCTGTGTCTCTCCCTCTCTCCTGTCCGTCTCTCTGTTATCGCCGTCTTTGTTAATTCTTTCCAACCTCCAACTTTCTCTCACCTACTATTGAGTGGCAGTCACCCGACAGGAGCCATTCAGAGTTTGGACGGACACGATGCTAAACGCTGACATTTCCAGCTGCAACCAGAGCGCGCTTCACCCCAGTGCAGACAGAACAGTGACAAGTCGGTGAACTTACAGGTCAAGGAAGCGAAAGCATCCTCCGTGATGTCCTTGTGTACCAGCAGCTCCCTCTAGTGGAAGACGGTGCAGATTGTTGTTGAGCTCTTCTAAAAAAGAAGAAATGTATAAATCACACTATACATTAGAGAACACAAACAGCAGGCTTGTTGCATACAAGCTGCAGCCTCCTCACCACAACGTTGCTCTAATCTGAGGTGTGATGCACGGACGGGATGCAAAAACGAGGCACATTAAGGTTTTGTGCTTTGTTTTATGTCAAATCTTCCACATAATGAACCTACAGCTGATCAGTAATCACACACTTTGGCAAGTTCTGAGCTCACCGTGGCCCTCGGTAAGAATGAAAGCTGACACACTTAAGGGCCCACTGTAGTTGTAAGGAGGGGGGAGCAGAGGTGTGAGAGTTACACACGTGCCACCCTACCCCTTCCATTGTTTCACGCAACGAGCCCGTTCAGGCCGAGGGGTGGGTGGAATGACATGGAAGCGCAAGTCCAGATTTGCGGGCGGCTCTCTTCAAACTGATCGAGATGAGCGCTCGCTCGTGACGGTCTTTTGACTCGGACTAGCTTGTTCTTTTTCTGCAGCCTGCGCTGCACGCTGGTCCCTGTCACAGGCCGACATGTCACACCTGTGTGAGAACAGCTCTGCTGGGAAGGTGTGGCAAATGAAAGCTTGACACTATCACGCTCGGCTCGTATCCTACTCTGCCTCCTGACCAGCGACACGCGTCGTGCGATATCGTTCACGACGGCGTAGAAACACTGGAATCAAATCACACAACAGGGACATAACGCATCTGTTCACAAAGTCAAAGAACCGAGTGAGCGCTGATGTCGGAAATACAGGTCAAATCCAAGAGCTGGGGCCAAATCACATTGATCTACTCGCATTTACATCCCAGTATACAGTACAGGAAGCCAGCTGGGAGCTCTAGCTTAAAAACAGTGTCAGGCGCGCCAGCCAAAATGTTCACGTGCACCAATTGTGTCTTATGAAGATTTGTACCTTTCAAATGAACATGTGAAATCTGTCAAGTGTAGAAACACGACAATACAAAATGGGAACCTTTGTGCATAAGACACACGTACAGTTTGGGGACACTTGGACTACGTTCAAGGGGTAAACCTCGTACTTTGTACTCCTCCACCGAGATATTACAATTCAATCGACCGGACCGCTGCTGCGTGGTGGTGGTGGTGGTGGCTCGGCTGCCTCCGTCTGGGAATCGCCGCCTCACCTCTGACAGGCCGACTGAAAGAGCAGAGCACATATACATAGGGTCACAAAGAGCCTGGACAAACACCTCACTTATCTCTTTCTGTGTGTGTGTGTGTATTTATTAACACTGACAACATGTTCACATCAGACCACACAAGGAACCAGATCTTCTGCAATGTTATGGCCGTAATCAGAGGCACTAAACACACACACAGACACAGACACAGACACACAGACACAGACACAGACACAGACACACCACACAGACACAGACACAGACACACAGACACAGACATTTATATGAATAGCAGGAATAAGGAGATGGGAGAGCTTCAAGGGGAAACATTGGTGCCACAAACAATTGATCCGTTTTCCTTCTAACAGGAATGCTTCAGCCAAAAACACTGTACAAGTGTCTGATGCTGCAAATGTTTCCTTCCAAAGTTTGTTGACTGAGCTCTGTGTGCAGCACTTTGATTCAAGTCAAGTCAAAACAGTCCATGTTGGCGGTTGGAGTGGAATTAGCTTGAATTAAAAAAGAACTACAGGAAATAAGAACCAGGAAATACAGAAAAACTACACCTGTTAGGTTCAGTCACATTATGGTTCAAATGACCGTCGTCGTAGTGACGAAAGCTCACAGAAGGTTCCGTCGGAACTCTCGTCCTAGTGACATCACGCCCAGATCAAAGCCTCAGTGCAGTTGGACTGTGCACAGTGAAAACAGGAACCTGAAGCCACAGAGCTGAGACAAGAGAGAGGAAAGAAAGAATTGGAGAAACCCGACAAGTGAACCCAGCCAGATCCTCTGCAGACGCTGGGCAGTAAAGGTACGTGGACTTTAGAGGGAATTGAAAAACATATGAAGGGGAAATTAGTGCGCGTCGCTTCAGCGCAATGGGGTTGGTTGGCAGCATCTGTTCATCTCTGCTGATTAACAAAGAGGACATTTTAATGTTTTTATGCAAACACATGCTCATTCCTATGTTTGTATATGGGAATATATATCTTTTTGTAAACAAAGGGTCCAGAAGACTCTCATGTCTAACTATTTACTGCCATACATTATCAAGTAGCCTGCATGTAATCAGTACCTGACTGTCAAATCACATGAATTCAGTACAATTCAAAAACCTTTGGACAAATGTATTGTTGTGTAACATCCAACTGAGCGTGTGGCTCCAGATCCTGGTGGACTGCTCATACTGGGCTCTGAGACGAGCAACTTTCTAAGATTGCACTTCAGATTTGAGTGGGTATGTGTGTTCAAAACCTTGGTGTTTGGTCCATGATGCCGTTTGACAAGACAGTTTGTGAACATGTCAGACACACTGCTGTGTCTGATATGTGCTCCCAGTGGGTAATATGACCAAAAAGGCGTCTGTCTATTCCCAATTAAAAACTCTTGCTGTCCACTTTTCTCTTTTGGACATTTTATATCTATCTCTTCTTGTTCAGTCTCACCTTCCTTTCATCAACTTTCTCCTCTCTGTCTCTCTCCTCTCTGTCGCCTGTGTCTGTCCTCTCATCGCCTGTGTCTCTCCTCTCTGTCGTCTGTATGTCTCCCTCTCTGTCGTCTGACTCTCTCCTCTCTGTCATCTGTCTCTCTCCTCTCTGTCGTCTCCCTCTCTCCTCTCTATTGCCTGTGTCTCTCTTCTCTGTCGTCAGGGTCTCTCCCTCTCTCCTCTCTGTCTCTCTCCTCCTCTCTCCCTCTCTCCTCTCTGTCGCCTGAATCTCTCCTCTCTGTCGTCTCCTCGTCTCTCTCCTCTCTGTCGTCTGTGTCTCTCCCTCTCTCGTCTCTGTCGCCTGTTCTCTCTCTCTCTGTCGCCTGTTTCTCTCCCTCTCTGTCGCCTGTGTCTGTCCTCTCTGTCGCCTGTGTCTCTCCCTCTCTCCTCTCTGTCTCTCTGTTATCGCCGTCTTTGTTAATTCTTTCCAACCTCCAACTTTCTCTCACCTACTATTGAGTGGCAGTCAACCCGACAGGAGCCATTCAGAGTTTGGACGGACACGATGCTAAACGCTGACATTTGCACCTGCAACCAGAGCGCGCGTCGCCCCAGTGCAGACAGAACAGTGACAAGTCGGTGAACTTACAGGTCAATGGAGGGAAAGCTTCCTCCGTGATGTCCTTGTGTACCAGCAGCTCCCTCTAGTGGAAGACGGTGCAGATTGTTGTTGCGCTCTTCTAAAAAAGAAGAAATGTATAAATCACACTATACATTAGAGAACACAAACAGCAGGCTTGTTGCATACAAGCTGCAGCCTCCTCACCACAACGTTGCTCTAATCTGAGGTGTGATGCACGGACGGGATGCAAAAACGAGGCACATTAAGGTTTTGTGCTTTGTTTTATGTCAAATCTTCCACATAATGAACCTACAGCTGATCAGTAATCACACACTTTGGCAAGTTCTGAGCTCACCGTGGCCCTCGGTAAGAATGAAAGCTGACACACTTAAGGGCCCACTGTAGTTGTAAGGAGGGGGGAGCAGAGGTGTGAGAGTTACACACGTGCCACCCTACCCCTTCCATTGTTTCACGCAACGAGCCCGTTCAGGCCGAGGGGTGGGTGGAATGACATGGAAGCGCAAGTCCAGATTTGCGGGCGGCTCTCTTCAAACTGATGGAGATGAGCGCTCGCTCGTGACGGTCTTTTTGACTCGGACTAGCTTGTCCTTTTTCTGCAGCCTGCGCTGCACGCTGGTCCCTGTCACAGGCCGACATGTCACACCTGTGTGAGAACAGCTCTGCTGGGAAGGTGTGGCAAATGAAAGCTTGACACTATCACGCTCGGCTCGTATCCTACTCTGCCTCCTGACCAGCGACACGCGTCGTGCGATATCGTTCACGACGGCGTAGAAACACTGGAATCAAATCACACAACAGGGACATAACGCATCTGTTCACAAAGTCAAAGAACCGAGTGAGCGCTGATGTCGGAAATACAGGTCAAATCCAAGAGCTGGGGCCAAATCACATTGATCTACTCGCATTTACATCCCAGTATACAGTACAGGAAGCCAGCTGGGAGCTCTAGGCTTAAAAACAGTGTCAGGCGCGCCAGCCAAAATGTTCACGTGCACCAATTGTGTCTTATGAAGATTTGTACCTTTCAAATGAACATGTGAAATCTGTCAAGTGTAGAAACACGACAATACAAAATGGGAACCTTTGTGCATAAGACACACGTACAGTTTGGGGACACTTGGACTACGTTCGAGGGCTAAACTGTCGTACTTTGTACTCCACCACCGAGATATTACAATTCAATCGACCGGACCGCTGCTGCGTGGTGGTGGTGGTGGTGGTGATGGCTCGGCTGCCTCCGTCTGGGAAACCCCGCCTCACCTCTGACAGGCCGACTGAAAGAGCAGAGCACAGTATACATAAGGTCACAAAGAGCCTGGACAAACACCTCACTTATCTCTTTCTGTGTGTGTGTGTGTATTTATTAACACTGACAACATGTTCACATCAGACCACACAAGGAACCAGATCTTCTGCAATGTTATGGCCGTAATCAGAGGCACTAAACACACACACAGACAGACACACAGACACACAGACACAGACACAGACACAGACACACAGACACAGACATTTATATGAATAGCAGGAATAAGGAGATGGGAGAGCTTCAAGGGGAAACATTGGTGCCACAAACAATTGATCCGTTTTCCTTCTAACAGGAATGCTTCAGCCAAAAACACTGTACAAGTGTCTGATGCTGCAAATGTTTCCTTCCAAAGTTTGTTGACTGAGCTCTGTGTGCAGCACTTTGATTCAAGTCAAGTCAAAACAGTCCATGTTGGCGGTTGGAGTGGAATTAGCTTGAATTAAAAAAGAACTACAGGAAATAAGAACCAGGAAATACAGAAAAACTACACCTGTTAGGTTCAGTCACATTATGGTTCAAATGACCGTCGTCGTAGTGACGAAAGCTCACAGAAGGTTCCGTCGGAACTCTCGTCCTAGTGACATCACGCCCAGATCAAAGCCTCAGTGCAGTTGGACTGTGCACAGTGAAAACAGGAACCTGAAGCCACAGAGCTGAGACAAGAGAGAGGAAAGAAAGAATTGGAGAAACCCGACAAGTGAACCCAGCCAGATCCTCTGCAGACGCCTGGGCAGTAAAGGTACGTGGACTTTAGAGGGAATTGAAAAACATATGAAGGGGAAATTAGTGCGCGTCGCTTCAGCGCAATGGGGTTGGTTGGCAGCATCTGTTCATCTCTGCTGATTAACAAAGAGGACATTTTAATGTTTTTATGCAAACACATGCTCATTCCTATGTTTGTATATGGGAATATATATCTTTTTGTAAACAAAGGGTCCAGAAGACTCACATGTCTAACTATTTACTGCCATACATTATCAAGTAGCCTGCATGTAATCAGTACCTGACTGTCAAATCACATGAATTCAGTACAATTCAAAAACCTTTGGACAAATGTATTGTTGTGTAACATCCAACTGAGCGTGTGGCTCCAGATCCTGGTGGACTGCTCATACTGGGCTCTGAGACGAGCAACTTTCTAAGATTGCACTTCAGATTTGAGTGGGTATGTGTGTTCAAAACCTTGGTGTTTGGTCTCATGATGCCGTTTGACAAGACAGTTGGGGAACATGTCAGACACACTGCTGTGTCTGATATGTGCTCCCAGTGGGTAATATGACCAAAAAGGCGTCTGTCTATTCCCAATTAAAAACTCTTTGCTGTCCACTTTTCTCTTTTTGGACATTTTTATATCTATCTCTTCTTGTTTCAGTCTCACCTTCCTTCATCAACTTTCTCCTCTCTGTCTCTCTCCTCTCTGTCGCCTGTGTCTGTCCTCTCTGTGTCCTGTATGTCTCCCTCTCTGTCGTCTGACTCTCTCCTCTCTGTCATCTGTCTCTCTCCTCTCTGTCGTCTCCCTCCTCCTCTCTTTGCCTGTGTCCTCTTCTCTGTCGTCAGGGTCTCTCCCTCTCTCCTCTGTCTCTCTCCTCTCTCCCTCTCTCCTCTCTGTCCCTGTTATCCCCTCTCTGTCGTCCCCCCTCGCTCTCCTCCCTATTGCCTGTGCTCTCTCTCTGTCTCTGGGTCTCTCCTCTCTCCTTCTTGTCGGTGACTCTCCCTCTATGCCTTTTTCTCTCCCTGTCTCCTCTCTATCCTCTGTCTCTCCTCTCTGTCGCTCTGTGTCTCTCCTCTCTGTCGCCTGTGTCTCTCCCTCTCTCCTCTCTGTCTCTCTGTTATCGCCGTCTTTGTTAATTCTTTCCAACCTCCAACTTTCTCTCACCTACTATTGAGTGGCAGTCACCCGACAGGAGCCATTCAGAGTTTGGACGGACACGATGCTAAACGCTGACATTTCCAGCTGCAACCAGAGCGCGCGTCGCCCCAGTGCAGACAGAACAGTGACAAGTCGGTGAACTTACAGGTCAAGGAAGCGAAAGCATCCTCCGTGATGTCCTTGTGTACCAGCAGCTCCCTCTAGTGGAAGACGGTGCAGATTGTTGTTGAGCTCTTCTAAAAAAGAAGAAATGTATAAATCACACTATACATTAGAGAACACAAACAGCAGGCTTGTTGCCAACAAGCTGCAGCCTCCTCACCACAACGTTGCTCTAATCTGAGGTGTGATGCACGGACGGGATGCAAAAACGAGGCACATTAAGGTTTTGTGCTTTGTTTTATGTCAAATCTTCCACATAATGAACCTACAGCTGATCAGTAATCACACACTTTGGCAAGTTCTGAGCTCACCGTGGCCCTCGGTAAGAATGAAAGCTGACACACTTAAGGGCCCACTGTAGTTGTAAGGAGGGGGGAGCAGAGGTGTGAGAGTTACACACGTGCCACCCTACCCCTTCCATTGTTTCACGCAACGAGCCCGTTCAGGCCGAGGGGTGGGTGGAATGACATGGAAGCGCAAGTCCAGATTTGCGGGCGGCTCTCTTCAAACTGATGGAGATGAGCGCTCGCTCGTGACGGTCTTTTTGACTCGGACTAGCTTGTCCTTTTTCTGCAGCCTGCGCTGCACGCTGGTCCCTGTCACAGGCCGACATGTCACACCTGTGTGAGAACAGCTCTGCTGGGAAGGTGTGGCAAATGAAAGCTTGACACTATCACGCTCGGCTCGTATCCTACTCTGCCTCCTGACCAGCGACACGCGTCGTGCGATATCGTTCACGACGGCGTAGAAACACTGGAATCAAATCACACAACAGGGACATAACGCATCTGTTCACAAAGTCAAAGAACCGAGTGAGCGCTGATGTCGGAAATACAGGTCAAATCCAAGAGCTGGGGGCCAAATCACATTGATCTACTCGCATTTACATCCCAGTATACAGTACAGGAAGCCAGCTGGGAGCTCTAGGCTTAAAAACAGTGTCAGGCGCGCCAGCCAAAATGTTCACGTGCACCAATTGTGTCTTATGAAGATTTGTACCTTTCAAATGAACATGTGAAATCTGTCAAGTGTAGAAACACGACAATACAAAATGGGAACCTTTGTGCATAAGACACACGTACAGTTTGGGGACACTTGGACTACGTTCAAGGGGTAAACCTCGTACTTTGTACTCCTCCACCGAGATATTACAATTCAATCGACCGGACCGCTGCTGCGTGGTGGTGGTGGTGGTGGTGGCTCGGCTGCCTCCGTCTGGGAATCGCCGCCTCACCTCTGACAGGCCGACTGAAAGAGCAGAGCACATATACATAAGGTCACAAAGAGCCTGGACAAACACCTCACTTATCTCTTTCTGTGTGTGTGTGTGTATTTATTAACACTGACAACATGTTCACATCCAGACCACACAAGGAACCAGATCTTCTGCAATGTTATGGCCGTAATCAGAGGCACTAAACACACACAGACAGACACAGACACACAGACACAGACACAGACACACAGACACAGACATTTATATGAATAGCAGGAATAAGGAGATGGGAGAGCTTCAAGGGGAAACATTGGTGCCACAAACAATTGATCCGTTTTCCTTCTAACAGGAATGCTTCAGCCAAAAACACTGTACAAGTGTCTGATGCTGCAAATGTTTCCTTCCAAAGTTTGTTGACTGAGCTCTGTGTGCAGCACTTTGATTCAAGTCAAGTCAAAACAGTCCATGTTGGCGGTTGGAGTGGAATTAGCTTGAATTAAAAAAGAACTACAGGAAATAAGAACCAGGAAATACAGAAAAACTACACCTGTTAGGTTCAGTCACATTATGGTTCAAATGACCGTCGTCGTAGTGACGAAAGCTCACAGAAGGTTCCGTCGGAACTCTCGTCCTAGTGACATCACGCCCAGATCAAAGCCTCAGTGCAGTTGGACTGTGCACAGTGAAAACAGGAACCTGAAGCCACAGAGCTGAGACAAGAGAGAGGAAAGAAAGAATTGGAGAAACCCGACAAGTGAACCCAGCCAGATCCTCTGCAGACGCCTGCGGGCAGTAAAGGTACGTGGACTTTAGAGGGAATTGAAAAACATATGAAGGGGAAATTAGTGCGCGTCGCTTCAGCGCAATGGGGTTGGTTGGCAGCATCTGTTTATCTCTGCTGATTAACAAAGAGGACATTTTAATGTTTTTATGCAAACACATGCTCATTCCTATGTTTGTATACGGGAATATATATCTTTTTGTAAACAAAGGGTCCAGAAGACTCACATGTCTAACTATTTACTGCCATACATTATCAAGTAGCCTGCATGTAATCAGTACCTGACTGTCAAATCACATGAATTCAGTACAATTCAAAAACCTTTGGACAAATGTATTGTTGTGTAACATCCAACTGAGCGTGTGGCTCCAGATCCTGGTGGACTGCTCATACTGGGCTCTGAGACGAGCGACTTTCTAAGATTGCACTTCAGATTTGAGTGGGTATGTGTGTTCAAAACCTTGGTGTTTGGTCTCATGATGCCGTTTGACAAGACAGTTGGGGAACATGTCAGACACACTGCTGTGTCTGATATGTGCTCCCAGTGGGTAATATGACCAAAAAGGCGTCTGTCTATTCCCAATTAAAAACTCTTTGCTGTCCACTTTTCTCTTTTTGGACATTTTTATATCTATCTCTTCTTGTTTCAGTCTCACCTTCCTTTCATCAACTTTCTCCTCTCTGTCTCTCTCCTCTCTGTCGTCTGGGTTTCTCCTTCTCTCCTCTCTGTCGTCTGTATGTCTCCCTCTCTGTCGTCTGACTCTCTCCTCTCTGTCATCTGTCTCTCTCCTCTCTGCGCTCCCTTTCTCCTCCTTCCTGTGTCCTTCTGTCCTCCTCCTTCTCTCGCTCTGTCTGTCTCTCTCTCCTCCTCGCTCCCCCCTCCCTCTCTCCTCTCTGTCGCCTGTTCCTTTCTCTCTCCTCTCTGTCGTCTCCCTCTCTCCCTCTATTGCCTGTGTCTCCTTCTCTGTCACTGGGTCTCTCCCTCTCCTCTCTGTCGCGGTACTCTCTCCTATTGCCTTGTCTCTCCTGTCTCCCTCTATCCTCTGTCTCTCCCTCTCTGTCCTCTTTGTCTCTCCCTCCTCCCTCCTGTCGCCTGTGTCTCTCCTCTCTCCTGTCGCTCTCTGTTATCGCCGTCTTTGTTAATTCTTTCCAACCTCCAACTTTCTCTCACCTACTATGGAGTGGCAGTCACCGACAGGAGCCATCAGAGTTTGGACGGACACGATGCTAAACGCTGACATTTCCAGCCAACCAGAGCGCGCGTCGCCCCAGTGCAGACAGAACAGTGACAAGTCGGTGAACTTACAGGTCAATGGAAGCGAAAGCATCCTCCGTGATGTCCTTGTGTACCAGCAGCTCCCTCTAGTGGAAGACGGTGCAGATTGTTGTTGAGCTCTTCTAAAAAAGAAGAAATGTATAAATCACACTATACATTAGAGAACACAAACAGCAGGCTTGTTGCATACAAGCTGCAGCCTCCTCACCACAACGTTGCTCTAATCTGAGGTGTGATGCACGGACGGGATGCAAAAACGAGGCACATTAAGGTTTTGTGCTTTGTTTTATGTCAAATCTTCCACATAATGAACCTACAGCTGATCAGTAATCACACACTTTGGCAAGTTCTGAGCTCACCGTGGCCCTCGGTAAGAATGAAAGCTGACACACTTAAGGGCCCACTGTAGTTGTAAGGAGGGGGGAGCAGAGGTGTGAGAGTTACACACGTGCCACCCTACCCCTTCCATTGTTTCACGCAACGAGCCCGTTCAGGCCGAGGGGTGGGT